>NC_006670.1:2030700-2088200 GCF_000091045.1 Cryptococcus deneoformans JEC21
CTGTACAACATTTGTATGTATCAAACCTTATTTCAAGACAACAGGACATTATTCAAGGTTTTATTCGTCATTATCCGGAGGTAAAGATATAAAGTCATTCAGCCTTGTAAAACACTGTCAGCTATTGTGAGCTCAATAAAGCGAAGTTAAACGCACATCCGGACGAAAGGCATCATTACTCTTGCCCCTTCTTTGACCTTGTCCTGGAAGTCCGGGTCTACCACCTCCTCGTCCGTAAAGCTGTTGCGATAAAGATTAGCCAGCTTTGACGATATTCGACTCGTGGGACCACCTACTAGTGAACGACAGCTACGGATCTTAATTTTAACAAATCGATATCTCTATGTTCTTTATCCACACCCTTTGGGGCCACCTTCAACGCATCATCATGTCCGAACACATTCCTCCTCTCCCCCTTCTTCTCCTTTGCCTCACCAAACCATTTCACAAACTCCTTCTCCCCAATGACCTGCCTGAATCTCGCGCAACCCTCTTCTGTCAGAATCCGATGACGGATGGAAGCAGTCTGGTTCTTATCCGGCATCCAAATACCTCCAGCGAGCAGTGAACGGCCGTTGGGGGAGATGTAGAGGTGGTAAGATCCAAAATGTCCTTTCCGGCCACCGCGGGAGGTCGTAAAGGATAAACCCTTTTTATATGGTGTCTTATCCGATGAGAAACGGACGTCGCGATAGATACGATGCTTAGGAAGGATGTGAGCACTCATGGTGAAGAATTAGCAAAACAAATACTGACAATGACATCACTAGGAGGAAGGACAGGAACTTCATCGTCAACGTCGCTCAATTGTTGTTGCATTATGCCGACGAAAGATTTCCATTCCTGTGGTATGCTTCTGTAAGCTTAAACCAACGGTTTTCGAAAACCCTAAAGGCTTGCCTTTTCAGCCTGCCTGAAAGACGGCTCATGGGATTTAAACCAGTCGCGATCATTACGTTCCGGTATTTGGAGATTCTTAAGAAAGTTGAGTGTGTTTTGTGATATTTGACCAGGGGGTACTGGATAACATTGGTCCCAAGTAAACTGCAGTCCTGGCGCGGCGAGTCAATATGGACTCACCTTGTCCAGTCTTAGGAGCAGGATATATCCTCCCAGCGATTTCTTGTCCATCTTCCAAGTCTGTGTCCGTCATGTCATCTTCCTCATCATCGTATCCTTCAATATACTCATGATCTCCAACCTTCTTCTTCAATTCTTTTTTCTTCGCGGAAGAAGCCTGGCGGTTAGCCTTTGCAGATGTTTTGGCTCGTTTGGGTGGAGGTTTGGCCTTCCTTGAAGTGGATCCCCGTTTTTTTCCTCTATTAGATTGGTAATCATCATCCTCGTCTAAAAAATCACTATCCATCGATTCTGCTTCTGATTCTGATTCGGAATCTTCTACGCCAGCTCCATCTTGGTCATCCTCTGATGGCCCAAATTCATCCTCCGAACCTTCATCATTAGATGATGAATTTTCCTCCCAAGAGTTTAACCCCGTAGGCTCATGTGAATCATCTTCTCCACTACCTTCATGGGCTTTCTTTTCCTTTCCTTTTTTGCCAGTAAATTTGTTAAAATATGGTGAAATAGTGTCTGGCTTCTTGATCGATCGCCCAGAGCGTGTTGAAGTTGGCGTGTTGTTCTGCATTGCAGAGTCCCCTTCCTTAGGCTTTTGCATAGCTGTGGCTGACACTCTCCTGGAGGATGTTCTGGGGGGCATGCTGGATAAAAGGTTTGAGAGTTGTTAAGAAATGTATAGAGAATATTCCGCCCGATAACGATGGCAGCTCACGTCAACTTCGTCGGCGATCGCGCCCTCCACTTCCACTTTCAAATAATCTTGGGGGGCTTTCCTCCACTCTCCCACGGTAGATTTTGTGGCAAAAACATTCGCCCGCAGAAGAGATTTCCACCAAAAGTCGACAGCTCATGCTTGATTTCTCGAATTACACAGTAAGGTTATATCAGTATAAACATACCTCAAAATGGCGCTTGGAGATAAGAACCAGGGATCATCCAAATCTCAAGCCAAACAAAAGGGCACGAAGGGCAAAAATGCTCAACCTAGACTCAAATCAAATCAGCTCAAGCGGTTAAAGATTAATGAGGAGCTCAAGGAGTTGCAGAGCCGTGTGGATAACTTTGTGAGCGATAGACATCTGGCTGCGACGTATGAGATGTATCGCTGACCTTGGACATCAATTACAGGTGCCGCCATCCGAGATAACATTGTTCTCAGAGCTTCCCATGTCTTCAAAGACACAAAAAGGTTGGTAATCTGATGTTTATATTCAGTGACTGACTTGACTCTCAATATAGGCTTGAAGAGTAGCCATTTCCTTAATCCTACACCTATCCAGTCACTTGCCATCCCCCCTGCCCTCCAAGCCCGTGACATTCTTGGCTCAGCCAAGACCGGTTCCGGTAAAACCCTCGCATTCCTTATCCCACTACTCGAACGTCTTTATCTGGAAAAGTGGGGACCTATGGACGGTCTCGGAGCGGTGGTTATCTCGCCTACAAGAGAGCTGGCTGTTCAGACGTTTATGCAGCTTAGGGATATAGGAAAGTACCACAACTTCTCTGCGGGTCTGGTCATCGGTGGTAAGCCCTTGAAAGAAGAGCAGGAAAGATTAGGGAGGATGAACATTTTAATTGCAACACCTGGGAGGCTGTTGCAGCATTTGGATAGTACAGTCGGGTTTGACTCATCAGCAG
Source organism: Cryptococcus deneoformans JEC21 (assembly GCF_000091045.1). Taxonomy (NCBI): domain Eukaryota; kingdom Fungi; phylum Basidiomycota; class Tremellomycetes; order Tremellales; family Cryptococcaceae; genus Cryptococcus; species Cryptococcus deneoformans. The sequence goes on from NC_006670.1 coordinate 2,033,419, forward strand.
TCAAAGTCCTTGGTTGGTATAAATTATATTTCCCTTTCTCTAATGCTAACAACGTACCTAGTCTTGGATGAAGCTGATCGACTTCTCGACCTCGGTTTCCTTCCCGCACTCAAGGCTATCGTTTCCCACTTCTCTCCTGTTCAAACGGCTCCTGGTTCCCGTCCTTCTCGCCAAACCCTATTGTTCTCCGCTACCCAATCCAAAGACCTCGCCGCCCTCGCCAAACTCTCATTGTACGAGCCTCTTTATATCAGCTGTAATAAACCTGGAGAAGAAGGTGTGATGCCCGCCAATTTGGAGCAATACTATGCTGTAGTACCCCTGGAGCGGAAGTTGGACGCCCTTTGGGGATTTGTGAAGAGTCATTTGAAGATGAAGGGTATTGTGTTTGTCACTAGTGGTAAACAGGCACGTCGAGTTCTTGTTATGATAAAATATCCTTTGCTGATTGAATTGTAGGTTCGATTCATCTTCGAAACTTTCAGGCGTCTCCACCCCGGTCTCCCACTCATGCACCTCCACGGCAAGCAAAAGCAACCTACTCGTCTCGACATTTTCCAACGATTTTCCTCCTCCAAATCAGCTCTTCTCATCTGTACCGACGTTGCAGCCCGTGGTCTCGACTTCCCTGCCGTAGACTGGGTTATCCAACTTGACTGTCCTGACGATGTCGACACCTACATCCATCGAGTTGGACGTACGGCGAGGTACCAGAGTGCAGGTACAGCTTTGACTATTCTCTGCCCGAGCGAAGAGGAGGGAATGAAGACCAGGTGGGGAGAGAAAGCGATCGAGGTCAAGAGGATAAAGATCAAGGAGGGTAAAATGGGCAACTTGAAGCAGTCTATGCAGAACTTTGCGTTCAAGGAACCCGAAATCAAATATCTTGGACAACGTGTAAGTCATACCCCTTACGGTCTCTTTGCTTTGCTAAAATCCTTTGGTACTAGGCTTTCATCTCATACATGAAATCTGTCCACATCCAGAAAGATAAATCCATCTTCAAGATTGACGCACTTCCCGCTGAAGCCTTTGCCGAGTCTATGGGTCTTCCTGGTGCCCCTCAAATTAAATTGGGCAACCAGAAGGCTGCCAAGGTGCGAGGACCGAGCAAGGAGGAATTGGCCAGGAAAGCAGAGAAGGAAGAAGAAGAGGAGGAAGAGAGAGCGGTTGTGGGCAGCGACGAGGAAAGTGAGGAGGATGAAAGCGAAGGGTTAGGGTCTGAGGACGAGGAAGAAGAGATCGACGATGAGGCAGAAGAGATCGACGATGAGGAAGAGAGCGGTGAGGAAAGCGGTAGCGACGAGGAAACTGAAGAGGAGAAAGACGCTTCCAAGGTAAGTCATCTGAATACCCGCTTTCCATAATCAGTACGTAAAATTAACATTCTATTCAGCCTAAAGCGCCTGCCGTCCGTACCAAATACGACCGCATGTTTGAACGCAAGAACCAGTCTATCCTCACACCCCATTACACTGCCCTCATCGCTCACGATGCTGACAACGCCGCTGGAGCCGGAGAAGCCGATGATGACGATGACGTCTTCACCCTTGCCCGTCGAGATCACAACCTGTCCGATGACGAGGAGGCCGATACCGACGCTATTCTCGGCGCTGAGGCTCTTGCTGCGGAATTGAAGAAACCTCTCATCACATCTGAGGACTTGTCTAAGCGAAAGCTCAAGGCAGCCGCGTCTAAGAAGGGTCTGTTGAAGAGCAGGCCTGGTCCTGAAAAGGTGCTGTTCGATGAAGAGACTGGTGAGGCTCGAGAGTTCTACAAGAGCGGCGTGGATGTGGAGAAAGAAATGAGCGCGGCGGATAAGAGGAGGGAGTACTTGGAGAAAGAGAGAGAAATTATGAAGATCCAGGACAAGATCGACAAGGAGGTCGCAAGGGAGAAGAAAAAAGAGTTGAAAAGGAAGAGAAAGGAGAGGGAGAGAGAAGTGAGTGGTCTGTTTCCATCTGCTAAAACTCCCACTGATGTCTTGGTAGCTACGACAGATGGAAATGGGTGATGAGCCCGTCGCTTACCTTGGTGGAGATGATGACTACGCCTCTGCTGATGAGGGTCGATCACTTTCACCTTCTCCTGCGCCCTCTTTAGAACCCGAGCGACATGCTAAGAAGCAACGACGAGGAGGAGTGCAGGAGTCTGGGGCTGGCGATTTGGAGGATGAAGAAGCCCTCGCACTCAGGTTATTGCAAGGATCATAGTGTATGCTTTAATGGGAAGTGGGATGTAAATGTGTTGATTAGTGAGCCACGACAACGCCTGGAACCTCGCATTTTCTTATGCAAGCGATGATTCATTCAACTTCTTTCTATCTATCTTCTGTGCTTTTCTTTGGCGCACGTGATCGTTATGTGGTATGTTGCACTAATCACGACTGGATGAAAAAAGATGATAACCGCGGCGAGAAGGTGGATATGACAATGTGTTGCTAATGTACAAACATGACAACGATGTGTAAGATGAAAATGGTCGGAAAATGTCCAGTATACTGATAGGTAAAGATGAAACAAGAGGCTAGCAATGTCCAAGTGAAAGCTGCTTGATCTCAATAGTCACACCTTTCATAGACCCTTCAGTCTCAATGAATTTCCGACCATTCTTGGGTTTAGAAGGAGTCATGTCGACATCCTCGTCTGTATCAAGCTCACCATCAATATCGTCGAGATCCTCTTCAGCCTCTTCAATCGCACCGTACAGCATTTCCCCAGGAGTGATTGGGGTATTAAGAGTGTAAGAGGAAGAACGTGAAGAAGGGTTGGATGGCGTATTGGCTTGTATAATAGAAAGAGTTGGGCGTGGTGGGGTAGTAGTGGGATGTACGAGGATAGTGGGGATGACGGGAGGAGAAGACGTAAAAATGGGTGGGCTGGGAAAAGAAGGAACGTCCTGTGACTGTGAGTTAATTGGTGACCCAGAAGGTATAATCAGCTCTGATGCTTACCTGAAAGTTGTGTTTGACTTCGCGCAGGACAGGTCCTTCTGAAGACAAGTGCCCGCGATTCTTCTTGGGAGTCTCCATATTCTCTGACTCTCTAGCATATATGCCTGGTGGCCTAGCCATTTGCTGGCGCGGAGATGTCCGATCACCCACGGACCCAAGGGAACTCAAAGTCCTCTCAAGAGGAGGGGCTACGATAAACCTCTTGTCAGGACTGAGATGAGTAGCAGATGAAGCAGAAGCCAAAGCATAGGTTGAATTTGGATCTGTGGCACAAAAAGAGTGAGAGCGCTTGGGCGGGCCAGGGCGAATCGGGCCTGTGCGGGGAGGCGGGGAGGGGGATGGAGATGGATAGGGAGATATGCGAACATAAGCCTGTGAGGAGAGTAAACGATCGTGGGTTACAGTGCGTTCGAAGGGAGGCGTGGGAAAAGGTGAGGAGGGGATTGAAGAAGGATAACTGAGCCTTCTAGAGGAAGACAGCGAAGGGGAAGGTGATCGAGGCATGATATATATGTAGTCCTGTGGTGCGAGTAGTTGAATGACGAGAAACGACTGGCGATAAAGAACGACGAAGGTAGGGAGATGATAGTGCGAAAACTCAACAGGAAGGAAGTTGAGACATAGGAGTACTATACGGGTAGGATTTGAATGTATAAGAGATAATCGGGTAAAAGGAGGTTAGGAGAAGAAATTGTAGATAGAATTGTAAAGAACGTAAAGCAAGAAGACTTATAGGCAGAAGCGCAGTATTTTTCAAGAAGGGCAAGAAGGGGAAAGCGATAAGAACCGTGAGAAAAGAAGAGACTCCTGAGAACCAGGATGAGCGAGAAGATGAAGCCAGAGATGAGAGAACAGAAACGTGGAAAGACAGTTCTGAGTACGCACTTCCCGGAAAAAATAACTACAAATCAAACATGCGAATCGTTGAGAACGTCTGAATTCTGGATGTCACTATACCTTGCCCTGAGTTACGATAAGTTGGCGAGGCTTATTTGATTATTTTAGCTCATAAAACCTCGAGATTACCGATGCAGGTACGGCACAGCCGTCATGCGGGGCCGGTTTTCCAATTTCTCATCCGTTGTAGTATGAAGTAAGTCTTCTACCATCAGCAATACACTTCAATTGCTTTTCTTCTCTGATCATTAATAGGAATAGGGCCATACATCTATTGTCTCGGAATAGACCCCAGAGAGACCTCAGATAACAATAAAGATTGATGAGCTAGGCTTCCTGCATCTTTTTATCGCGCTGCTTTATCTGCTGGCTGCAGCCCTGTCGTATAAATTATATGCATCCTTTGGAGACCGGAAACTTTAGATGAGCCGTAGATCCGAGCTTCTATTAGCCAGCCACAAATGACGGAGCTCAGCACTACAAGTGCATCTGTCAAAATTATCTGAAGTCTTCTGGCTTTTGGGGGGTTTAACGGACTAATCATCACCGACCGCCGCGCCGAAACAATTATCTACTACTCGGCTCGTCGGCAGCTCCGGTGGATCCGTCTTTCGGTGCCTCATAACTGATTAACTGAAAACAGAGAAGAAGACAGCAATACAATAATTAATAGTACCGGTACTCAACCCTGGGTGATCCACAGCGGAAGCAGCAGACGACGCACTGCTTACAGAGCCCATGTCTACCACAGAATTATCCTTGCGTCGCCAGCAGGCACATTGTTTGTTCAGCCCCGCTGCCTTCCTTCTGAATGAACTGAACTGAACGGGACAAAGCTCATGCGATAATGTCCGCGAAACAATGAGATCTCATTAACTAGCTCCTCATAGCTATCAATTAATTATGAGTTCTAAGACGTAAGCCTTGAGGTGCAAGACGCCGAACACTTAAAAATAAAAAAACATGTCGGTCTACAGTCTTCGGTTGGGGGCCGCAGTTTGACTTCGTTTTATTAGTGCCAAGGATGGATAACAAGTTAGCTTACCGCAAATAGGCATACGCGTCCCAACAGCCCCTGCACGCTTCTTTTAAGAGGCCATTAAACCGCATGAGGGGCCAACCGCTGCCGAGATCTTCAGTTTCTGCGACATTTTAAACAATTCTGCTGCGCCTTTATATGTCTTACGAATCCACCACATGGTAGGATGGGACTCAAATGAGGATGACGACCAACTCCTGTGACTCAAAAAAGTTCGTCAACGGAACCTGCGTGCAACGTGGAAAAGACCCTTTGGACTTTCCCACTTCACTCTTTTCGTTATTACCGATCCTCACCATAGCTTCGATCTTCGATCAGCAATTTTACGGTGATTAGTTTCCTGGCCGCTAGCCGCGCCCTTATCCGCTCACCGCCGCTCGTCTTGTTTGCATGTGTGCCTTGACTGGTTGCTGTTGCTGTTGCGGGGTTTTGGGCTCTGGAATAGCTTATTGCATATTTGTTGTATTACCGTCTAAAACGTCAAGCTTTGGTCGTCTTCGTTGATTGCTTTCGCTCCAAATAATTAGAAAGTAGGGTTTCATTGTCTTGGAGAAACAAGCTCCGTTATTAGCTTTAGAAGCACCCAGAGCAGTATTACCTTGGCAGTGATAGACCAGGGATTTGTATTGACTTCGATGGCCCCCACCATCGCCACGCAACGACGTGTGAAACAAGTCTTTTTCATCCTCTTTCTACAATGGCCCGAAGTGACATTCGTAAAGACAAAACGTCCGCTCTCCATTTTCCATCGCTTGTTAACCATCGACATTAATTATCTTCAAAATCTCTGGCATCTTGGCCTGCAGCTCCATATGTCCCCTCAAGGCAGACGACACGTCAACATTCTCAACGCTTGGACACTCGACTGGTCCCAGACCGGCTACTCGAATACCATTAGACATTACCGCTGCTCGAGACACGACTTCATGTAATCTGTTGCAAGGTCAATTTATCAGCGACATAGGACACAATAGTGCTCTGTACTCACCGCACAACACCCGCAAGGACAAGATCGGCATCGCTCCAGGCGTTGACCAGCCTTCTGCTCACCACGCTTCGACATTTGTCCCATTCTTCAGTACTGGGAGCGGCCGGTAAAGAGATCAGATACGCGGATTCGACATATGCTGGTACGGGGCTTTTGCTGTTAGAGGGTGGTGGGAGGGAAGCGAGGTATAGGAGAGCATGTTGGATCGTTAGTGCACCGACGGAAGAGCCAATCTGACGTGTTGTCAGTAAGACCATTCAGTCTGAGGGAAGGCAAGCTCACAAGTACGACAGGTCTCTCTCCTTGGACGCGTTTCTCAATGACCTCGCCCAGCAATCTTCCAGCTTTCTTGGCTCGGTCTTGAGCATGCATCCAGGTATTATCGAGCGTCATTGTTGCCATTGAGTACACAGAACTGGGAGAGCGCATCAGTTGGCGATTCAACTTACACAATGTCTGAATCTACTTACAGGGGCAAGCTGACGGCCGCAAAGTAAGCATTGAGCAAGGTACGTTTGATGATTTCTTTCTTGACTAGGCCCTTGAGTTTGCTTTCAACTTCACATCCGGGTGAGTGACAGTTCCATTATGTAACATCGACAGGACTTACCCCAGAAATCCACATCTCTTCCAGTCTGTAGCATAGTTGCGCTTTCGAATCTCAACAAGTAGACGTCCCTTCCATCCTTCAGACCCAAAGGTCGCACTGAATCGTTCTCGTGCTCTACCGCTTTCGCTTCTGGTTCTGTTCCTTTACTTCGTGCTACCGCACGGGGAGCAAGCGTGGCTTGAGAACTGGTCTTCGAGGAGCAGATGGCCCTCCAAGTGGTGATAGCCTCAGTTCTTGAAACAGTGAGGAGACCCGGTGCAACGATGGTTGCCTTTTTTGGAGATAAGGCCAGTCAGCTTAAGATGTATACCCATGAACAACCAATGCTTACCGTAAGGCTAGGAGGCTTTTTCGCTTCCGTCAATTCCTTCTCTTCGCTAGCATTTTCGAGTGATGCCGGTTGTCGATCAGTTGAGTTAGCGCTATTCGTGTCAACGCCGGATTGCTTGGTGAGATTGAGAAGCCTTTGCTCGAGGTCCAATCTCCCAGCCTCCACGTTCTTTGCAGCCTGTTCTTTACTAATGGTGCCATCTCCTCCTTCCTCTTTCTCTCCTTCAACCCCGGGCTTCTCCATGACTTCTTCCTTTCCTTCCTTCTCAGCAGCTTTCTGGTTCGCGTTCTTGCTGTAAACTTTCAGATCATCAATCTCTTCTTGCGTCGCCTTGTGGCCATCTCCCACTTCAATAAAACTAAATTCGTCCACACCCCTCCATCGCTCTCTCACCCGTCGGCCAGCCAAACCTCCACCACCTACTCCAAAGAGGGTTCCAAGTACTACCGGTGCTGCAGAGGCAGATAAGACGGTTCCAATACCAAGTGGAGCAAGGACGGCGGCTATGGCAGGAGCTGCAAGACCGCCTGTTACACCCAAGAGAACACCTCCTGCTACCACACCAGCTCCAGTTGCTTTGACAAGCGGTCAGCATTGCTTGGGCCCATTTGAGCGATAAACTTACCAAGATGACGGCCAAGCGCTCCACCCCAACCTTGAGAATGGGCGGCTCTTGTACTCTCCACTTTCTCTTGCTGATCTTTTTCCGATGCGGCCAGCAAGGCTTTGAAGAGAGTGGTGGAAAGGCTTTTTTCTGCTTGCGGGACAAGTTCCTTGGCCGGTAGACCAAGTAACTCCAAAGTGTGATATGTAAGTGCTCTCGCAATGGGACTATATTTGAGAGCCTCATCCTTATTTCCTTTCTTCACATTTTCCTGTGCTTCCATCGCTATGCTAGCTTCCACCAGTACGCCTGAAATTCTTATCACCTCTTGTTCTGACCACTCTCCTCTCTGATCACCAGCAGCAGCTTTAACGTTTTCTGGTTCAATGGATGGAGGCAGCTTGGCAATGTCAAAGGATAAGAGCTTGCAGACGGATTGAAGCCACGATGTAGAGATCTGTTTGTACCATTCTCTGGCTTCTGGATTGACAGGATGGGAGGGATGTACAATGGCACAGAGGGAGGCCAGAGCAACGATGAGCCGGATGGGAGGAGCCAGGGGTTCAGGGGGCTTGGGGAGATCGGTGCCCGTCATTCTGTATGTTCGACTTTTAGAATGTACACAGGCTTTGGAATGTAAATAGTTTAACAAGACGTCGTTGACCTCGAGACGATTCTTGTCGTTGCAGTAGCTGTTCAGTTGACACCACTCGACGGCTGCGTGTCTGACGAACATTGATGGAGCAAGCTGAGCAGTGAAGGGGTGGGGCCAACCTCCACTTCAGGAACATTTATGGTCATGATGTCACCGTCGAGTACTCCTTTTTTTTTCTTTTTTTTTTTTGGCTCAAACGCCGATGATGAACATCAGGGGCTCACATTTCCGCTACCAATAAATAATGGTCACAGTGCATCTACTCCCACTCCCAACCCTCAGGCCAACATCACTTGAATGTATTGACGATATACTCACCTCTTGTCGCGTCAAAAAAACCGATCTTCAAGCGGAGAGGGGATGATATGGAGTCATTGTTAAGGGCTGGGAGGGTATGTATGATCTTAATTCTGTTGAAACGTCCCATCATCTCCTTTTCGAGGAAAATCGAACAGGCATTAAAAGCATCCAGCATCTTTACCAAACCCAGCGAACTGAATTTGCGGATGAACTTTTCAGTCAGCAGAATGTGATTACGGGACCTAGGGAAGAGTGGACGTTCGGGGTTAGATATTGTGACGATTCAAGCTTATGAGTACATGACGGCGGTGATCCTTATAGGGTTGTTCTGTACAGTGGCCGGGTGAGGATGGGGTAGAGATTGGGGCAGCTGCGTTAATTAGCTATACTTTGACAGGTGATGAGACAAGTGGAGTTATGTCATGAAAGAGAGTATCGACTCGAGACACGCTTGAATCTGACACACCAGTTAGCACCAGCACCAAGTTCGTGCCGGGACGACTGTCTCAGTCAACTTGACATGGTTGATGATCATGTCAAAGATGCATATCAGTAATGACAATGTTCTCTGGATACTCCTCGGGACGACAGAGTAACAGACCTCGAGGGGTGGGGAGTACAAGTCTGACGAGGGGAAAATGAAAAGGGAAATGGACAGGAATAGAGAGGGTCAGTTGGGGGTATGCATTGTTTGAGTGTTTCTGATTGATGATTTTGTTTCTGTATGGTCTTCTTACGCTGTGCTCTCCACCTCGTCCAACTCGGGATCCCATTTGACAGCTTCGACGCTCTTGACACAAAGCTCGTAATATCCCTCCTTGACCTCTCCAACAGCTGCCTCCTCGCCAGCCCCGGCCAAGGGCGTCGGGGATGGAGCCGCAGCAGCCACATGGCCGGGTTGGGCAACGCTCTTGCGGTGGTATCCTCCGCCGGGCTGAGTCTTTCCAGACATACTGGAGCCGGCATTGGCATCCGGCCCCAGAAGTCGGTCTTCCTCCAACATTGCCTTCAACTCGGAATCGCCCTCCGCTTCGTCCACACTACCTCTGCCCCATCCACCGATGGTCACATCGGCGATACCCTTCTTGCCTGTAGCAGTAGGAAAGGGGGAAGCGACATCGTCTCTGTCTCGGCCGAGGAGGGCGAAACCGACAGTTCGGATCTGGGAGCGGCTCATGGTGACAGGAGAGGGGGACACATGGCCCTTTTTGATGAGGACGAATGACGAAAGAGGAAGATGAAGTGTTGTGAAATGGGGGAGGGGAGGGGTCAAAGGGTCGAGAGGCTGGGTGGAGGATGTGGAAAGGGGCGAAGGGGCCAGTTCGAGACGGTGTTGGAAGATGTCCGTCCTACAGGTTGTTAGCCATGGCAAGATGCAATACGACAGACTTGCCTGGGACGATCATCCACACCGATATTGACGACCCATCTGTTCCTCCAGCCTTCCCAGCCCCTGTACGCGACGACGATCCTCAGATGGGTGGCCATGTCGAGGTCCCAGGTGTCCTGGCCAAACAGGGTGGACCTGGACGTGTTCCTGAATCCGGCGAAGCCCGTTCTGATCTTGCCGGCATGGGCAGGCGGGACTGCGGTAGACATGTAGCCATAGAAAGCCATGTGGGAGTAGCTGGGCTGCGGCGAGGCGGTGGGCTCTGCGAGGGGCTGGGCGGGGATGAGCTTGAGATCGGCGGTGGTGAGCCCGCCTAGCTCGGCGTCTGAGCCGGTGCTAAAGTGGTGGGGCTGGTCCACCGGCTGGTGGGAGGAGGTGAAGGAGAAGATTGTCTGCGGACCTGTCTCTGGATGGAGCTCCATCCGTGCGACTGGGCGGTGAGCGATGCATGGGCGTGGTTGACTCACCTTTTTGCGCATTCCGCCCGATGAGGCTGGCTGACCTCTCAAGGTATGCTCTGAGTGCGGCCATGGTGAGTTGTAGAGAAGTGGATATGCACAGAGGAAGGAAGAAATATCGAATGATGCCGTGACGGCCTGGAGCGAGCAGCCGGGCTAGAGTACGGCTGATGACTGATGACGCTAGCGCAATTCCTGCAGATCATCCTCGCTTCTGTTTCATGCACAGACATCCCAACCTCCTTTCCCATCTACCACTCCCACTATTCCCACCACTTGCCCAGCTACTGCCGGGCTAGAAGCAGGCCACGAAACAGCAGCAGCAGCCACAACCACCGCCCAGCACGCATCCCGCTAGTCTGCCCCTACGTAAATAACCGGCGCGCTCAAGTCTCGTTCCTCCCGGCAACGCCCCGCCAAGTTCTAAAACGATCCAATCCTTCTCTCAGTCCTTCCTGCCCGACCTTCTTCCTCACATCCTTCCTTCCAGGCCGCCCTTTCTTCCTTCCTCTCTTTTCTGCCCTCCTTCCCCGCATCGCGTTCGCCACCCGCAACATTATCACGCAGCGAGCAGCGACCGATAGCGATACTCGCGCGCAGCATCACCCTCTCCTTCCTCCCTTCCACCAATCACAATGACAGACCCTACGCCTCCCGCGCTCGACAGTCTCTCCCTGGCAGACAAGGCCCCTGCTGCCGAAGAAAATCCCCGAGACGCCGCCGAACAGCCCAAGCCCGCCGCCTCACCGCCCGCAGGCACGCCCGTTGATGACGCCCAAAGCTCATCCGCCTCGCCCTCCCAGCGCCCGCCGTCCATACAGGCAAATGACAAGGCCCCGGGTACATCGTCTCCGGCTGCCAGGCCGCAAGCACAGCATGTCCCTGCATCGGCACCCACCGTCCCTTCCGCCAACCCCGTCCGTCCGCAGCCTGGCGCCCGGCCTGGAGTGGCGAGGGGTATGCCTGCGCCAATGGGGATGCGGGCGCAGGCAGTTCGAGGCGCTGGCGGGCCCCAGATGCAGACCAAGATGCTGCCCAGTTTACAGGCTAAAATGGACAAGGTGTGTACTCATTTGCTCGCTGCCCAGGGGCTGTGCTGACAAACGATGCTACTGCCGTCGCTAGATCGCCGCGTCCCGTCAAGGCCCGCCTCCCTCCTCCGGCATGCATGATCCGAATGCCACGTCCATGGGCGCCCTCTTGCGCTCCCAAGCCCTCCGGGCGCCCGGCACATCGCAAGCTCCTCCTGGCCCCGGGCCGGCTTCAGGTCCTTTCGGTCTCGCCGCTCGGCGCGCAGCTGCTGGAGGTCCTCCCAGACCGAATTTGGGTATGATGGGTATGGGGGCAAGTGCGCCGAGTGCGGTCGGACGAGGACCAGGTCTGGCGGGCAGACGGGGACCCCCGGGAGGATTGACACTGAGTGGGATGAAGGGTGCGATCAAGGACGATGGGAACAAGTTTTCAGACTTTCAGGGTGTCATGTGGGTTCAGCCAACTCCTTTCCATGATTAATGCTGATCTCAAGTACAGGGACCCTTCCGGATCGCTGAGATTCTCAAAGAAGGCCGTCCTGCATGCAAAGGGCGTGGACTTTGACGATGGGCAGAGTTTCAAGATCAACATGGATGAGATCGAGGTGCTCGGAGAACTAGGAAAGGGCAATTACGGTTCTGTCCACAAGGTCTTCCACCGTCCGACAGGCGTCACCATGGCCATGAAGGTGATCTTGTCCTTCTTCCGTCGCTTCTGGTCCAGTAACTAACAAATTTGACAGGAAATCCGGTTAGAACTTGATGATTCCAAGCTCAACGGCATCATTATGGAACTCGACATTCTACACCGGGCCGTCGCTCCCGAAATAGTCGAATTCTACGGTGCATTCACCATTGAATCCTGCGTCTACTACTGTATGGAGTACATGGATGCCGGCTCACTCGATTCCCTCACTGGTGGCGGTGTGGCAGCCAAAGATCAGACAAAGGAGGAAGAAGACGATGCGACAGAGCGAGTGCCAGAGGATGTATTGAGGAGGATTACAGCGAGAATCGTAAAAGGGTTGAGATTCTTGAAGGATGAGTTGCAGATCATCCATCGAGGTGAGTCTTGCATAGGAGATGAGGAGCTGTGCTGATAATGTTGTAGACGTCAAACCCACAAATGTGTTGATCAATGGCAAGGGAGAGGTCAAGATGTGTGACTTTGGTGTCTCAGGTCAGCTCGAAAAGAGTTTGGCCAAGACTAATATCGGTTGCCAATCCTACATGGCTGTACGTCCTTTTCTCCCCTCTATCTCAAAGAGCCTCCCAGCTAAACTCGGATTCTCTCTTCAGCCCGAACGTATCAAGTCGGAAACAGCCAACCAAAATCCTACTTACACTGTCTCCTCAGACGTCTGGTCGGTCGGTCTGTCCATTGTCGAGCTTGCCAAAGGATGTTACCCCTACCCACCGGAAACGTATGCGAATGTGTTTGCGCAGTTGCAGGCGATTGTACATGGCACTCCGCCAACGTTGCCCCCTGGGTACAGCGATGACGCGAACGATTTCGTTGCCAAGTGGTACGTTTCTCACCCCTTTTTCTTCTTCTTCGAAATTGACAGTGCTGATAATGAACGATAATCTTTAGTCTTGAGAAGGATCCCAACCGACGACCGACTTATGCTCAGCTCTTAGAACATCCTTTCTTGGTAGCGGACAAGGGCGCAGAAGTCGACATGGTTGGATGGGTGGAAGGGGCGTTGAAGCGTAAGGCGGAGAGAGGAATTGCGAGCCTGAATCCTATCCAAACACCTGCCCCTCTGGAACCATAATCGGTCTCCCCTTTCCACGCTCGCCCTTCCTTAAATCCTGCAAAAGCAACGCACTTGGGTGCATCATTGAACAACTCTCTCAATCCCTTTTCCACGAACTCTCACGGCATAGATACAATCATTTTTTTTTTCAAAACGTCCAAAAATTTCTCGCAAAGAAAGTCTTTTTAATCGTCCTCTTACCGCTAGTCGGCTTGTAAACTTCCATCAAAATCTTCTCTGGATCGTCTTCCAAACTCTATATCGACATTTGACCAAACCTTCACCAACTGCCAGACTCAAAGCAACCCATATACCCGGCACTTTTTTTTCCATCCATTTCCATCAACCCCGCGCTTTTCGAGTCTTTTCATGATCTATTAATTACTCCCTTTTCTTTTCGATCAATCAACATACTTTTACAGAGTAAAAACTATTTTCATTGTGCCATGGGGATTTCATGTTTCAAAAATTTCAGTTTCTTCATAGAGGTCATGATTTGGTTATCATTTTTAAAATAGGGAAGTCAAGGTTCTTTTCATCTTTTTCTTCTATTCCTGTCTTTCGAATATTTCTTTCTTTCTTTTCTATATACAAGGCAACTAGGGATACACACAGTACATATATGGGAGGGATTATTATATGATCGCGTATTTTATTGGTCTATCTATGTTTTAAGAAGCGTTGGTAGGCCAGCACAAGTCTATAGATTAATGACATTTGCAATGCACATCAGTCATAGAAAACGAGCCAAAACTCAACATGAAATCGACGCAAGATGTCCGGCCATCTTCTCCTTTGAGATGGCAGTTAATGCCCTCGAAGGACCAGCTTTGAGAATTTCCCAAAGAGTATCTTGCCAGTCGCTCTCCTCCAAGTAGTGTGGTATCGAATAACGTTGTGACTAGTTTATCAAAGACAGCCGTGGAACCTTTAGCTGGAGCTGGTGGGCCTTTGAAGAGCCTTAGATGCGAGACGATAAGCGGTAGGCGGAGAACGTGGAGGAGGCAATGAATTTAACGTTAGCGGATGAGACTTGTAATACTTTCGGCAATTCATGAGGTTCTCATGAGGTTCTCATTCCAAACCTGCTCTTCTCGGCCGATTTGAAGTATTATTCTGCGATCAGACTTTTCGATGGAAAGGTATGCATACATACAACTGGAAGAAAAGAGCCTGCATCTGCAGCGACAGGGCATTTTCGTTATTTTTCTCTGCCCTCCTCCACCCCCAGCGAGAGGCAACCACCGTCTAGAATGTGCTCATCAAGCTCTTCACCCACTCATTCCCTTCCAATCGGTCCTTGAATTCTTCCGCGGTATCCTTCAACAGCTGAACCATCTCATCTTCACTCATGGCCATCTCAGCATCCGCCCCTCCTCCCCTTCCAGCGGCAGAGACGCGAGATTTCCAAGTGTCGAGGAACTCTTTGACGATGTCTGTACCAGCATCGATTTCCGTCTTTGAAAACTTGGATGATGGGGCTCGGGTTTGGTCGTCTGCAGCAGTTGATATATGTCAACATCCGGAATACCTAGGTTATCGAGTATAAAGTCTCACCTCCAAAATCTTCCAACTCTTCCGCTTTACGCTTGGCGAGCTACATTCACACGTTAACGATATACCCCTTGAAGGAAGGCTACATATGAGAATTCACCTTGACGACACTCTCAGGGAAGTTTGCCAACTCGGCCACATGGATACCGAAACTTTGATCACAGATACCTTCTTTGACTTGGTACAGCAACGTAATGTCCCTTTCCTTCGCACCCCCTTCTCCATCTTTGTCCTTGACAAGGGCTTCAACGTGCAAGTTCTTCACGTGAGAATTCTTTTCAGAAAGGCTGGTAAGCTCGTGGAAATGGGTGGCGAAGAGACAGAAGCAGTGAATCGTTTCGGCAATGTATCTGGAATCCGCAGTCAGCAAAACGCTCTTGCGGGAAGCTGAAAAACGCACTCTGATATTGCCCAAGCAAGACCAAAACCATCGTATGTAGATGTACCTCGACCAAGCTCATCGATGATGATCAGAGAGTCTTTGGTAGCAGACTACGGAATTATCAGCACACAAAAATCAATATTTACACTAGAAAGTTATGTGCCTACTCTCAAGATGGTCGCCGTCTCCAACATCTCGGCCATGAATGTACTGACTCCTTTCAGTTGGTTGTCCCCAGCACCAACCCTCGCAAGGATACAGTCAAAGATGGGTAGCCGAGCTTCTGTGGCGGGCACAAAGCATCCAACCTGAGCCATAAGGGCGATGACACCAATCTGTCGGATGTACGTCGATTTACCACCCATGTTCGGTCCGGTAAGGATGATAAACTCGGAATCACCCTTGCGCATTTCATGGTCATTAGGGATAAAGACAATATCGTCTTGGACTTCAAGACAAGGATGACGGGCGCCTAGAACAACGACGTCACCGGTACCTATACTCTTGTCAGACATGATTTTGGTTGAAGGAACGGAATGTACCTTTTTCAGTCAAGATGGGTTTAACATAAGGAATGGGAGCCTCAGAAGAGACGTGAGCCATACTAATCATACTGTATGAGCTCCCTTGTCGTCTTTTAGCCAAAGCACAGACATACCTGACAATGACATCGACAGCCGCAATCAAGTTATCCAGCATTTCCAAAACCGGTGTGTACGAGGCTTCTTTAAATCAGCGGCTGCCACTTAGTGTTATTTCGAATACTCACAAGCGATCGAGACGACCTCCTTGACAAGGTGCCTTTGCTGCTTCTCGTACAACTCCTGCAGTCTGAAGTACTCCTCGCTCAGCGCCTTGAGGGTTTTAGTGGTGAATATGGTACCAGATTTTTGGGTAGCGAGGTCAATATATTCCTTCTTGTTACGAATGAGGCTAGCCTCCTGTAAAAGCAGTTTCGTTAGCGATGGGCGCTTTTTGATATAACGCAGGTCGACATACCGCCTTAGTAATCCTGAAGGAGTACTTGTAAACTTGATGATTCTCCAAATGAAGCTTCTTGTCGATATCCAGACCCAGATCACTTCCAACTCGCCTGTGTTCATCATCAAGCTGATCTCGCACGTTTAACAACTCTTCTCTGTATCTCTGAAGATCTTCATCGATAGTAGGAAGTATCACATAGTTGTGATTAGCAAGTTCGTCAAGATCGATGGTGTCTTCTACCATGGAAGAATAATTTCCAAGCTTTTCAATATGTTCCTAACGGATCGAGGTCAAAAAAAGAACTTGATGGTAGAATGAGCAAGTACATACGCGTAAAGGCTTGAGCCAAATTTCCTCAATAAGATCCCTGGCTCCTGGTTCTGGGGTGTCGGCATTTTCCAGAATTTCCTGCAAACCAGGCAGCTAATAATCTTAAATCAGTGTTCTATCCCCTTTTGTGGCCGTTTGGATCTCACCAGCTGCACAGCTTGGTACACCCTGACAACGTCTTCCAATCCAGCCACTCGTTTGTGGAACTTTTTCGAGATTCTGTGAAAGTCAGGCATCTGCTTGAGGTACTTTGTTTGAATAGATTGGCGATTGACAGAATCCTCAACGAAAACCTCAACCATAGTCTGTCTCTGAACTAGAGTCTCGTTAGTGGATGTTCAAGTAAACATACAGTATATCTATTACTCACTAATCTCATGGCGATTCACCAGTGGCTGTTTCAACCACCTTCCCAACAACCTTGTCCCTTGACTAGTCTTGCATCTGTTTAACAACCCATATATGCTCATATTCTTGTTACCACCCAGCTCTTGAGGATTTGGCATCAGGTTCAAAGCCTTGAGGGCGGACGCGTCAAGCTTCATGTACTGAGAAAGATCATGACGATATAATCGGAGTTGACCATGGAGGGAGAGGTCGGATAGAAGTGAGAGATAATTGATAAGTGCTGATAGAGCTGACATGGCGATTTTGAGGTCAAACTCCGCTGTGCCACATGGTTAGCTGAGATAACAGAACCTCATTCTTTAGGACATACGTAAAGCGGCACCAGCATGAGACTCGTGCAACAACCGATTAAGGTCTTGTTCAACATTTTTGGTTTGGAACTCGCCTAAGACCCGTAAGTCACTGACTGGCAACGTATCAAGGTACTTACTCGATTTGCGATCGGTGACGATGACACCACACCACTCCACCAACATCCTTAATTTGGCCAGCTCTGGACGCTTCTCATCTGCTTGCAATATACATTCCTTTACACCAAGTTGGATCAATAGCGACTGGTTCTTGGTCAGCCTCAAAATAGTTTCAAAAAAAGCTAGCTACATACCTCGGTGTTCGAAAAGTTCTCATCATCAACGAATTCAGACACTCCTACCACCTTTTCTTGTACATCTACGAAACCCACACCGACAGTGTTTATCCCATCTTTGACCACCACCCTGATGGCCATTGAGACCGCATTCGCTGTCAGATCTCTGTCACTGAATAGCAGGTCTTCTACTTGGCTCAGATTGCCGGGCGAAGCTGTCTTTGAGATCTCCCATTTGGAATGATCCTTTCGGCTTCCAGGAGCGACTCCTCCCGTGGGGGCGTAGATTTCGACACGCATCTGCTTGGTTGTAAGGGCCTCCCGGAGGAAAGCTTTGGTCAAAGCCATGGATATGGTGACAGAAGGTAATCCTCGAGCATATTGTCCAGAAGAGGAAGAGGGTTTAGAACCTGAACCAAGGTATTTGAGGACATTTGTGGTTCTGTAGACTTCGTTGGCAATGAAGATGGCGTCCGCGCCGTGAGCCGAGTAGTAGTCCTATTGCAGCGTATCAGTCTAGTAATCCTGTTTTTTTGGTTCAATAAAGTTAACATACCCCACGATCGAACAGCCTGATCATGCCGTCCAATTTCTGAAGGCGATTTTTATATTAGTTACACGTCCACCCACCTGTACCGTCATGTCGACGCGTCGCTGAGGTATAACTCACAGTCGGCATACGCTCCACAAATCGCACAAATTTTTCCTCGCTGTCCTTGTCTAAATATTTCATCAGTCAGTACTTTTCAAAATATAACAGGAAATACAGGAACTTGCCCATATCGAAGAGCGGCTTGGGCGCCGAGGTGGATTCGTTCCCATACATGGGCTGCAACGGACGGCGTCAGCAAAGCTGTTTTTGCTTTCGCCGGGATACATATTGGCCGGAGGCCACTTACCATCTTGGAAAGTGTCTGGATCTATAGAGAAGAGAGGAGGAAAAGGGAAAGATTGAATGGACCACGCGACAAAGACAAACCTCATTATGAGCGAGGTCGAGTAATCTTTCAAGGCGACGCGCGTGGGTGGAGGCTTGAAGGTCAAGTCCCCTGCGACCTTCTTTATCCGTCACAGTCATAATCGCTCGATGCTAAGCATACAGCAAATATCACTATAGTAGCCGCAGGTGCGCCCTTTTTGAAACACGTATTCGCTATAATATCTGCTGTCAGCTCAGCCACAACTTCGCTTGCCACATGGTGGATCCCTGATATCATCGACAATTGCTTTATCAACCATGCCTCCAAGTAGACGAATTAAGCACTATCCATGGCAAATATCAGGCGAAAAGAGTAGTCTATTGCCATGGGTCTTTCTACAATATGATTCGATGATTCTAGTTAAGTCTCTGGGTCCCGCGAGACGTATTAAATTGAATGGTTGGAGAATATCAAGAAGTGGCTTGCGGAGTTGTATGCAACTGTAGAGGATCGCGACAGGCGATCTTGGTTACACCCAATTACATTGCCCGTTGAGGTGAATAGTCTGCAGTAGTAACCTTGCAATCATTTCTGGCTTCATTATGTACATTATGTTGTCTTCATGTTCACCGTCGCGATGGCAAGATGATTTTGCCCAACGTGCTCCGTGACGTTGTCACATCGGATCCAGGTTTTTTTTTTCATGACCTATAGAGGTCTCCATCATTATGGTAATGAGTACAATCAGTCAGCTTGCATGCTTTTGAGTCCTGATTGACAAGTGCAACCTCATGGTACACATGCGAATCGCATTTTAGTCATCCCTCCTCGGAATCCGCTCATACTGATCGAAATGAATGATCTAGGTCCTCTTCCCTGTCTGTTGTCGCCGACTTCACGGACTACAAATCACAGGCGGAAGCACAGGGGTGTACCGCATAGAGTGCAACAAAATAGGCTGTGTTTCGATGTTCCAAGGCAATGGATGCCGGCTACAATTGACAGTCGACAGAGGCTCTCCGCAGGGTGCATATTTGATTATTTCGGAGTGCCAGATATTCGAGCTGCAAAGTCAGTCCTCAGACAGATTCCGGTCATGTCCCCGTCCCACTCAGACTCATCACTCCAATGCAAAAACAATATCATGGTACACTCATGCATCCCCGATCCAGCTAGCCCGTAGAAAAACTCCTTTAAGCCTTGAGGGCGATCTCTGCAAGATATTGTCAGCAATTTTACCCTTCGACCCAATCAACGACCAGACATACTCCTCTTAGGGAAGTGGATGTTCTTCTTGTGCTGCTTCTCGGTGATAGCAGAAGCCTCCTTGGTGGTCAATCGTCGTCGGATAGCACGGGTCTTCTTGTATCGGAGGTCAAGGGGGAGGTCTGGAGAACAAAAGTTAAGACGGTGTAAGGTAAGAAAATTGAACGATAGGCGTACACTTGGACTTCTTGTAGAACTCCCTGAGGTTTTGCCTCTGCTTCTGGTTGATGACAGTGAGGACTCGGGCAATGGACTTGCGGACAGTGTTGCTACGTGAATCGTCAGCGACAGTCCCGAAACTTGGAATTTCCTCCGGCAATCTCCCTCAATACTGTTCACAGGGAGAAAGGCATCGAGAAGGCAAACGCATTCCGACACCCATTATCCAACGTAGTCCTTCTCATCTCCCAATTCACTCTCTCCGCCCTTTCTCCAAACCCAATCCCTCAAATCGAAAACCCAATACCCACATCTTGGTCAACTTGCTAGCAGAGCCACCGGCGATCTTCTGCACCCTCAAAGAGGCAAGCTCAGTCTTGAGCTCGGTAAGCTGCTCCAAAAGGTCCTGCTTGCTCCTATAACAAAAGTTCCTCCATCAGTACAGTTCCGTGTTGTGTTGATGTTGAGTCGGTCGAAACGCACTTGGACTGGAGCTCAAAGGCTCGGATCTTGGATGAAGAAGAGGCCATTTTTTTCTGCGGATTGTTAGACTGATGTCAGAGGAATGGTACAACTTGTGAACGCACAGTAAGAGAAGGCTTGACGGTTGAGAGGAGTGGATTGTGGACTCGTTTTCCTCGAAAAGCTGAGGCGGCGGGCGTAGCAGCCGGCGTTTCGCGCAAATATCCTCTGGAGTTTCGAGTGGCGGACAGCACAGTGTATGACGTGGAATAACTAAACGCAGGACAAATACGGAGATTCGGCTGTACTCCGTCCATCATCAACAAGTCCGGGGGGGCTTACTATGACGAACACGAAGCGCTCTCCAGGAAAGTAGTGTATCGATGGAGTACAGTTTTGTATCTGCATCGGTCTTCTTTTCTCACCTTATATTTACTTGCTCCAGACAAAATGGTCAAGATCACTTTCAAGACTGTCCAGAACAAGGTATGCTGCACAGACACAGCTCACTCGGCTCGCCACTCACACTCTCTCTAGTTGTTCACTGTCGACGCCCAAGATTCCGATACCGTGCGTGTATATGAACATATGGAAAAGACAAAGAAGGAGTGCATGGACTGATGGGTATTTAGGTCGCCGACCTGAAGAAAAAGATTCAGGAGACCCAGACTTTCCCCGTTGAGAACCAGAAGCTCATCTACTCCGGTGCGTCTTCGTCTTTCTGCCATGGGCATTGGTCTTATGCTAAGCATCTCTATGCAGGAAAGATCCTTAACGATGCGTCTTCCGTTGAATCACTCAAGATCAAGGAAAAGGACTTTTTGGTGGTGATGGTTTCTAGAGTGAGTGAAGGTGCCTTGAAGGATCGTCATATCATAACTCACGCATTCTTTTCATAGCCCAAGGCTACCCCTGCGGCCACTCCTGCAGCTCCTGCGACCCCTGCTCCTTCCACCCCTGCCCCCGCCCCCGCTGCCTCTGAACAAGCATCTGTTGCTAACCCCGCCGTTCCCGCCCCCTCTGCTCCCGCTGCTGAATCTGCTCCTGCTTCTGCTCCTGCCCCTGCCGCTGAGTCCGCTCAACCATCTGCTGTTGAGTCTGGATTGGGTGGCTCCTTTGGTAAGCCACGTTCAGTTTTGCCTACACAGTATCAAGCTGAACGCTCTGTATAGTCACAGGTCCTGCCTTGCAAGCTGCCATTGATGGTATGGTTGAGATGGGCTTCGAGCGTGACCAGGTTATTCGGGCCTTGAGAGCAAGCTTCAATAACCCTGATCGAGCTGTGGAGTACCTCATGAGCGTGAGTCTCTCCACAATGCTTCTTGATGGTTATTTGCTGCGCCAGATTTTGGAGTTGACATCATAGTATAGGGCAATATCCCTTCTGTTGAAGGTACCGCTCCTGCTGCCCCCGCCCCTGCTGCTCCTTCAACCCCTTCTGCGGCCGCCGCCCCCGCTCAACCTGCCGCTCCCTCCGAACCAGCTGCCCAGCCCGTTGCCAGCGCTCCTCCTGCTTCCGCAGGCGGAAGTGCGGATAACCTCTTTGCTGCCGCTGAGGCTGCCATGAACCGTGATCGAGGAGTCCCTGCTGCTGCTGGTGCCCCTGGCCTTCCTGGTGCACCTGGCCTTCCTGGAGCTGGTGCCGGTATGCCCGGCGGTATGGGCGGTGGCGATCAACTCAGCGCTATCCGCCAAATGGTCCAACAAAATCCTGCCATGATCCAGCCTCTTCTTCAACAAATTGCCACTGAACATCCAGAACTTGCTCAGCTCATCGCTCAAAACCCTGAGGCTCTGTATGAACTTCTCGGTGGTGGCGGTGGTGAAGGTGATGATGACGACGAGTTTGGAGAAGGGCCCGTGATGAGGGTGAATCTGACACAGGAGGAGGCTGCTGCGGTTGAGAGGGTGAGTCAAAGTGTCTATCGTGTATCAAGTGATTTTGACGCAGTGGCTGACGGCATATGTAGCTCGAAGCACTCGGGTTCGACCGTCAAACAGTCCTTCAGGCATACATGCTTTGCGACAAGAACGAAGAATTGGCTGCCAACTTTTTGTTTGAGAACATGGAGGAGGATCAATAATAGAGAGTTTTGGGGAGTTCATATTGATGGTGTAGCAAAGTTTTGAAGTTCCGGTCTTTTGACCAGTCTATAGGATTCTTAATCTCCAGTTCTCCTTAACGCGTATGATATGCTATTGAAACGAGATTTTCTTGAACTCTGCAAATGGATGTTGCATTGCTGATCAAACGATCGACGAGATCGAGGGAAACGACTGCCATACGGAAGATAACGAATACGTTACTGCATGCCAATGGATCCTGCTGCTGACTGCTGACGCTGACACTTTCGTTGTGCCGGTACCCATGATGAAGTGGACAAACCAGAATGCAATGATTTTACGTTCAGAGAGCTCTTCGAGCTGGTATATACCGTACACGCCATACATACACCGGACCCCGGGTGTGAGGCCTATATGCATACCGACCCATCTCGGGATTAAGCAAAGGATACACTCGTGGCTGTCCCACGGTGACGATTCATCATCCTCCCTCCACCCGGCTATCGTCCCTCCTCGCGCGTATATAAACCCCCGGCTTTCGAACAATCAACAAATCTCCCACTCCCTTTTCCCAACTCTTGCAGCCTTGTAGCCCCGTAGATTTACAATATTGCCTGGGTCAACTTCCTACATAGCACAACATGGCTCCCCGACGTTCACGTCCGACCCACGGTGCCATGCCGAATGACGATATCCCCACCCTCTCGTTACCCGAGGTCAAGGAGCGTTTGGCACGAAATACCGTTCTGCTAAATTCACCTCTGTTTGCACAGCCGACTTCTCCATCTGCCTCTGGGTCAACGTCCAAAGCGCAAGGGGCGGACCAAGGGTCAAGTGATCCGATCAGAGAGAAGCTTGTGAAAGCTCGTGAAGCGCTCTTGATGAGGGAACAAGAGTTAATGATGCAGAACATGAATGTCGGCGCATCATCTTCATCTGAGGCTGGCAATGCAGATGCAGATAAGAAGGGAAAGGGAAGAGAACCAATGGGCGGTGTGAGTGGAAAACAGAGGGTGTTGGAGAGTATAAGAGCCGGTGAAGGGTCACTAGCCAAAAACGGATTAATCTTGTGAGTGTCCTCGCCCGTGGGTTGGATAGTCATCCTGTATGATACAATCGCTGATAGTTCTATTTTTTACAGGCCAATGGATCAGACCCTCTCTCTCGGTCAAAGAGATTATATAAACTCCACCACCCATGCGCTCTCCTCTCTAACCCTTGATCACACCCGATCTTCATCACCAAAGCCGAGAAATCCTACTCGAACAAATGGTGTTCCGAGGTCAAGACCATCAAGAAGCCAACTGTTGGCCATCGGTGATGGTAGCGGTAGTACGAGTAATTATGGAGGGGATGAGGTTGCCCGGGCAGAGCGGTTAGCTAAGCTCGGCGCGTTTATGAGTTATAAAGGCTCTGATGACGAATGGTCTGATTCGGATGAAGATGAAGATGAAGGATATTACGATTATCCAGAGGACGGACAGGGAGAAATGGTATTTGAGACGATGGACGACAACCAAATTGGCTACAAACCGAATGGGATGCCATTACGAAGGAAGAATGCCACAGGGGAAGAGGTGGACGAGTATGGGATGGAGGATGACGAGTTTGCGGAAGGTAATAGTGATTACGAGAATGGAGCGGGTGATGAGCCAACGAGTGGGGCGCCAGGCAGGTAGCGAAGACGTCACTGAAGGATCAAAGGAGACATTTTGCATGTACATTTTGTAACATACGCACGATACATCATTTTTGAAAAACAGCTGCTGAATGAACGTGAGACGTGGATTCAAACGGAATAGAAACACATGATGGTGCATCAGGATGAGCTGATATAAAAATAGGTGAACTTTTGGAATAATAACAATCATTCCCAACGAGAGGATGAGCTACACAGGGAATTTTATATGACTTGTGGAAATTTTCATTCTACAACTTAGTCTGGATGATTGAAGTCAGCGGAATTCTTTACGCTTAAAGGGTGAAAGAACTTACAAAGCAACCTTGTCAAAATGTTTGACCTGGTGTTCTTGATCGCCGAATACAATCCCTCAACTTCTTCTTGCCCGACACCGCTGATGTCGGCCATCAAGTACGCAATGTCACCCTTGGAGTCGGAGAATTGCTTCTCGATGTTGTGGTCCGCAAGGATGTTGTTGATACCCCTCAAAACACCAGGCTCGTTCTTGTGAACGTGGCAGACCCTGATATGTCTCTCGTCGGCGGCGGTGATGGCACGCAAGTCGACTTCGGGGAAGTTGACAGCACCGAGGGTAGTACCGTAGTTCAGGTATCGAGTAAGAGCGTTGGAAACTTCGGTACCGATGGCTCGCTGAGCTTCCTCGGTAGAACCACCGATGTGAGGAGTGAGGATGAGGTTGGGAATCTTTCGGAGTCGAGGGATGAAGTCACCGAGAGTCTCGTTAAAGCCGGGACCATTGGATCCGGGCTCCTTGGGGAAGACGTCGATGGCAGCACCGGCAAGGTGGTCGGATTCGAGGGCGTCACAGAGAGCAGAGAGGTCGACAACCTTGCCTCGGGCGTTGTTGATGAAGAAGGCACCCTTCTTCATCTGAGAAAATTGCTCGGCACCCATCATACCAATGGTGTCAGGGATTTCAGGGACATGCAAGGTGATGAAATCAGCCCTGGAGAGGAGATCCTCAAGGGTGTCAACCTGGCGGGCTGAACCGAGAGGCATGATAGGGACTACGTCAAAGTAGATGACGGACATACCAAATGCCTCGGCAAGGACGGAAAGCTGAGAACCAATGTGACCGTAACCGACAATACCAAGGGTCTTGCCACGAATTTCCCAACAGTTCTTGGAGAGCTTGTTCCAGATACCGGCTCGCATCTCGTGGGTTCGGTCGATGATTTGTCTAGAAAGGGCAATGATCTCGGAGATGACGAGCTCGGCAACAGAACGGGAGTTGGAGAAGGGAGAGTTGAAAACGGCGATACCTCGCTTGGCGGCGTGCTCAAGATCGACCTGATTGGTACCGATACAGAAACAGCCGATGGCCAAGAGTTGGGGGTTGGCGTCAATGACCTTGGCAGTGATCTTAGTTTTTGATCGGATACCGATGGCATGGTAATTGGGGAGCTTGGCAATGAGCTCTTCTTCAGTGTAGGCCTTGGTGACGTGGTCAACCTAAAGAAAAGAATGATCATCAGTGGCTGTTCGTGAAGAGATTATTGGATGTTCTATTTCTTCTTTGGACCGTTATACCTTGCATATCTGACCGACGGAAAGACATAAAAACGCAAGGTACATCGACAGCGGTCCAGAAGCAAGAGGAACGCGCTTGAATACTCACCTCGTAGCCTTGGCTCTTCAAGTAGTCGGCGGCGTCCAAGTTAATGTTTTCCAAAAGCAGAATCTTAGTCTTGCCCTGCCTCTTCTCATGATTCTCTTGTGTGGGGTAGTCAGGAGGAAGGAAGGCGGTCAATTGTCGGGCAATACCGTGGAAAGCACCAGAGGCATTTCTGAGGTAGCTAGTTGAAGGGGAGGTAGAGAAAGAGAAGGAGGAATTGCGAGGAGAAGTGCCAGTGGGCGGAGAATGGGGAGCGAAAGAAGAGACGGGAATGCCACGGGTGTTGGCAGGGATAGGGATGCTAAATGAAAGATAAGATGTTAGTAGATTGATCGACCCCACTTGGTACGCGACATCCTTTGGGGTGATAAGATATGGATATGGGAATGTGATGACGCTGCAAGAGGAAGTGGGGCGAGATGGGACTTACTTGTTGGGGGGGTCGGAGGCGGAGACGGACTGTCTTCTGTTTCTGTCTGGGATAGGGATGGACATTGTGCTGCTGTGTTTTTGTTGTGGTTGTAAAAGCGCAAGCGAGTCGACCCGGCTTATATATATCTACGATGGAAAATAAAGACTCGAGCCGCAGGAAAATTCGGAACGTCTCTACTCGGATCGAGCACGCAAAAAAACAAATAATTATTCCAGCTATCTCACGTGGGAGTCACGTGGATCGAGCGACGGAAGAGTTTATTGGCCTTCCTTCTTCATTCTGTCTTGCTTCTTCTCTTCTTTTCCATGCTATGTGCTGTGCTTATGCAGCTTTCAAAGTCAAGTGTGACAGAGATGCATCAGGAGCTGAAGCCATTTTTCATTGTTATGGTTGACTGTCTCTGTTGTCAGCTTCAGTTATTTGTACGACAGCTACAATTTCATCACACTCCTGTAGTGCAGTGCGTGTCAGCCTGATACGAAAAGCAACTGAATATTTAAGTTTACGGATTACGTACGCTTCCCGCGCGAGATTCACGTGGCGAGTGGAGGCAAAGATATTTTGCATTCAACTCTTTCCACCGTACATCTCTGTATCTATAGGCCGTACCCAAAATGGAGTTTCTGCCGCTGCGCACCCTCCCAGCGCCGCCACGACAACAATCAACAACAAATCCTCATTCCAGACACTTTCACTCTTTTCGACACCCCCTCTTCATCAAACACCCGGCCGCCATCACCCATATCCATTTTTGCCCAACAAAACCACATCGGTATGCCGTGACATCTTCCACAAGAGTGTTGATCTATGCACCGAAGACCGGAAAGGTGGTAAAGACTATCACTAGGTTCAAGGACACTGCTCGAAGCGGAGAGTTTAGGAAAGATGGTAAATTAGTAGTTGCTGGTGGAGACGATGGTGTTGTTCAGGTCTTCGACGTGAACAGTCGAGCAATCTTAAGAACGATGAAAGAGCATAACCAGTGAGTCGCATTTGATAAATAAGTTTTTCATTTCTCATGATGTGTAGACCCGTCCGAGTCACCCATTTCTCCCCGCATCTTCCCCAAGTGCTCTCCGCTTCCGACGATACTACAGTAAAGCTCTGGGACTTGTCCACACAAGCATGTCTCTCCACCTTTTCGTCCCACACCGACTATGTTAGATCATCAATTTTCTCCCCTTCCGACCCTTCCCTGATACTCTCTGCATCTTATGATTCCACTATTCGGCTACACGACGTCCGACTGCCAGAAGACGAGGCTAATGTCATTACTATGCGACATGGTGGTGCTCCCGTGGAGGATATCTTGGCGTTCCCCAGTGGAGGTGTGGCTGTCAGCGTCGGTGGACCTATATTGAGAGTTTGGGATCTTGCAATGGCAGGCAAGTGCGTGCGAGCATTGTCCAATCACCAAAAGACCGTTACCTCAGTTGCCTTTGATGGTACAAAGGGACGAGTCTTGACCGGCGGTCTCGACAACATGGTCAAGGTCTACGACGTTGAAGACTGGAAGGTTGTTCACACCATGCGTTACCCCGCACCCGTCTTATCTCTCGCGGTTTCCCCTGATGACACCCACATCGCAGCTGGTATGACTGACGGTACCCTTTCCGTTCGTCGGCGAGATCCCAAAGCTTCTGAGCTCGGCGCGTCTTCAGCGCAGGAAACAGCTATCAAGGGTGGCGCATATGAATACTTTGCAGATATGGAGGCGATCTTCGGGACAGGGCACATCAAGGCTAAGGGGAAAGATTTAGGACCTGTGGTTGGGCCGGCAGACGAATTTAGGGTGGAGACAAGACGGCAAAAGAGGCTGAGGGACTTTGACAAATATTTGAAATCATTCAAATACTCTGCCGCTCTTGACGCAGGATTACACAAGAATGTCAAGCCCACCACTACATTCGCTTTGATCCAGGAGTTGGTTCACCGTGATGCTCTTCGGATAGCCCTTTCCGGGCGAGACGATGTTACACTTGAACCTATTCTCAACTTTTTGGCCAAGAACGTCACAGACCCTCGATTCGGTGAGATGGCGGCGCAGGTCGTCGGTGTCATCATTGGTGAGTCTTTCAACTTTCCTTTCGTTTTGCTATACCTTTTCCGACATTGTTAACCATCTAACTCGTAGATATCTACACACCAATCCTCGGCCAATCGCCTATTCTCGATGAAATGCTCGGCAAGATTCAGACACGGGTTGAGAGGGAGTTGAGTTTCCAGAGAGAGTTGATGAAGTTAAGAGGGGCACTGGATATGACATTGTCACAGGCCGCTTTAGGGAGAGTCGAGGCTTAGGGGGGGACATGGAGCATGAGGATAAGGGTTATAGCAGATGTGCATGCACATGTAATCTTGGTGTAACATGGCGAAGATATGGACCTCCATCGGTTGTCATTATTAGCTGCTCGTTTCCATGGGTCCCCCATTACTGCATAACCTAACAGCACACCAAGTCATACGACGAGCACGCATGATGGAAGGCCGATAAGCCTATATCTGTTGGAGAGAAGCACTTACTGTCCGGTTACAATATTTTGCTATGTAGCGTAGCTGTGTGCATGCTGTCCATTCATCAATGAAGACCAGACAATCAAATTTGTCAGCATAAAGCCACAAAGGTTTTTCGTACCACCAAGCCTTATGGATGTCTTGTTCTAAATACAGCTACAAGAGTACTCCCAGAGTCAAAAAGTGCGAGCTTACATCATTTTAGTGCCAGATTATTATAGTAGCATTCCTACCCAGTCCATGCACATTACTTATATGGGTAAGAATCTATTACTACCGACTATTAACAATAAGAGAAGAAAATAGGGGAAAGAATTTCTTACCGATGCACAACAACAACGAACTCAGCGCTGAACAATAAAGCTACTAGCTTCTGGCGATGGCCTCGAATATGACCCAATAATCGCTCTTCTTGTCCTGCCCTTTTTTGTACTGCGTGTAAGCCAAAAACCACGCTTCGAGAATACACTTGCATAGCTTTGATACTGCCTTACAAATCACTAGGCGCGACCGAAAGACGAGTAGATTGTATATGCCGGATAAGTCTATGCTATTGTCGCGTACGAGTGGATAAATATAGCTCTCCTTCCAAACTTCATTCAACGAACGCGTCAATAGTACCACGTACTGATAAACAAACATACAACAATAATCTGATTTGAGACCTGGATTGAGCCTCGGCTTTTTTTTTTGTTCTTTACGCGTTGAATAGTCACCGTCTCTGTTAGTGGTATTTATAGCGTTGGCTGTTAGAACCAGTGGTTGCGGAAGGCCTAGGCAAAAGGTGAATCATTGAAGAAGAAAGAAGATCAAGAAGTTGTGGACAAGCGAAGGCAACTGAACGGTTATGTGGTGGACCGCTGTTGTTGCTGCTAGTGTCTAGATAAACACCTTGTCTCTTTTTGTTCTCACAGCCAAGCTTGAAAAAATAAAAAGACTTGGACCGATGAAAGATTTGTTATGACGCAGACATTTTGGAATACAGCAGCAATGACGACAAGCGAGACTGTAATAGAGCGGATTAGGCATGTGCACGATGAAAGGGGAAATTACATAGCGGTTAGCATACGAGAAATGCACTACGAACTTATAGTGAGGCACTACGAACCCGGACAGGTAAGAAGGATTTGATTCCGCCCGCGTAACGTCGCCGCTAGGTGGTCGGGTCGGAAGGATGGAGGAGGGTGAGAGCGGTGCGCTGTGCTCCCAAAATGGTCACATACATAATATGGCAAATGACAGAGGGAAGGATGTCGTCGCACATTTTTGTTTCCGCCAACGGCGTTTTCTCTACCCGCCAGCTCCATGCACTCGTCATAGAGTAAACAATTCTCAGTTAATGAAGAGGCATTCAGATGCTCCTCATCATCTCTTGCCACTCTCCCCTCAAACACATATACGTACGCAGAAAACTCAAAAACGCGTCGCGTACAGGCCTGTCACATGCCACAGCAGCCAATGGGAGAATGGGAAGCACTCGACCTATTTACCTTGAATATGAAACGCGACGATCTGCGCACATGACGCGTCTGGATTCCTATTAACGGCCCTAGCGGGTGACCCTTAAATAGACCCTGGCTGCGTCTTGGAATTGCCACGAATAGACACCCATGCCTCGGCACCGCCTCGTTTTGAATGAACGTAAAGAAAGTCTTCTTCCCGGTGACTCCATCGACAACGCTTCACCGCATCCATCGTCATCCTTTTCTTTCCGTCTTTTCTTTCCTCTCTTCCTTCTTCTCACACCTTCAAATTCACACTCTACACTCTTTACCTATTTCTTATTTCCACTCATCTCGGCTAGCTACCTAGTTTTCCCCACTTCTCCTTTCACGACCTACCCGTAAGTGACCATTTCCTTGCCCTCTCCAACGCGTCGTAGCACCTTTGTTCTCTGTGTCACTCGCCGTGTCGCGAGGAAAAACCATCTTGTATCAGCACATTGTATACAGAAAGCTGACATTACCTATTCGTTGATCTTTTATGTCTGCCTTTTCATGCGTTTTGAAAAATCTGCAGAAAGTGAGTGGAAAAAGACAAGACTACAGCATACCTTGGTCGAATACGCTAACGGTTTTTTTTCTAGACAACCAATTCATAATGATCTCCAAGGTTGCACTCGGCGCTGCTGCCGCCCTCATGGCCGGTGTCGTACGTTTTTAGCGCTTCGAGGAAAGAAACAGGGGCATCAGTTGCTGATATCCTTGCGCACAGGCCAACGTCAACGCTCAGGTCACCGCCACCGGTACCATGGGTCCCACCAACCCCTCTGAGCCTACTCTCGGTACTGCCATCAACCAGACCTCTTACGCTCGATTGCTCTCTCTTAATGCCATTGACGATTTGTATGTCATGCTGCAGGACACTTTGAAAGGAAAATGGCAAAGGTTGACTAGGTCATGTTTTTAGCTGTCTTTTTGCTCCCCCCGAGCCCGATTCTGTGATTGGTGATACGGAGGCTGAGGAGGTCGCCTGGTGTGTCCGTAAGTCTGCATCTACTTATTTTATACGCAAAGAATCGCGTCGGAACTGGCAGAAAGACTGATTGACTGCGTAGAGCCCCGAAACAATGCCCGAGTCATCCCTGATGGCGTCCTTACCGCCGTCCACTTTGTCAAGACTCCCCTGTACTGGCAAATCCAAGGTTTCGGTGACTTTACCCATCTTAACATTCAAGACGGTGACGAGGGAGGTGAGCTTGACCCCCACGGTGCTACCGGTCTTGGTAACCCCGTCGGTGGTAACGTTACCACCAACGCCACTGGTTCGGACGTATCTTATGAGGAGTGGATGAAGTGAGTCTCACCGCTGTCTGGCCAATTTGACCGCTGCTGACTATTTGTAGCTACATGGCCTACGACCAGTTCTGTCTCCGAATCTGTATCTCTGAGAACTCCACCTACTCTGCTGCCAACGAGTGCCAGCACACTCTTGACGAGATGGGATGCAGCTGGGTCATGCCCGGTGACTACACCAACAACTCTTTCACCGAGTGTGACGGTGACTCTGCCTACCCTCCCGGCTGGTACATCCTTGCCAACGGCTCCACCTCTACCTTCCAGCAGCGATACACCGGTACTTACACCAACGGTGACGGTTCTTTGGGCACTTGGACCCAGGGTGAGACTGTCACTCCTCAGACTGCCTACTCTACTCCTGCCACCTCCAACTGTAAGACCTACACCTCTGTCGGTAATGGTATCGCCTCTCTTGCTCTTTCCAACGCCGGCTCTGTCAACTCTACTGCCGCCGCCACTAACTCTTCTTCCGGCGGAGCTTCCGCCGCTGCTACCGGCTCTTCCTCTTCCGGCAGCACTGCTGGCTCTTCTGCTGGCTCTTCTGCTGGTTCTGGTTCTGGTTCTGCTGCTGCTGGCTCTACCGCTGCTGCCTCTTCCTCTGGCGACAGCTCGAGCTCTACTTCTGCCGCCATGTCCAACGGCATCAACTATGGCACTGCCATGGCTGGAGTGATCAGCGTCGTCGCTCTCGTCGCCGGTGCGGGCTCCTTCTTGCTTTAATCGAGTTGTGATGTTTTCGACGACTGTTGACGGATCGAGATGAGTTGGAAGAGATGGGAGGATGTATCTTGCTATTTTATCCCTACGAACTGTGCCCTTTTGTCTATTTCATTCCCGCCTTTGTTTAAATTCGGGTACGCTCGCACATATGACCGTTAGGAATGGACTTTATATACTTGTTGCTGCATGGATGTGCATAGTCGCATGGTTGCATGAAACGCAGTGTCAGAAAGCAGGCTACCGTGGCAAAGATAACAGGCATGTGGGATGAAGATGACCGAGTGTTTGTGGCCGACATGTGATGGGTGCGTGCCTGGCGTACGTAAAAGGCGATGAGACTGACGTGCGACTCCCGACGGGTAATAAAGGCTGGGCGGCCTGAAAGCGAGCATTGTTCGGTACATAGCATTATAGATAGATAGAGTAATAAAACTTCGTCATCCGCCAACGGAGCACACAACCTGCCTGGAAACCTGATGCGTTACGAACGACTGGCTGGCCAAAGCGTTCTGTAACAGATAATACAAAGCGCAACAATGTTCAGATCGCGCAAGTCGTCCACAGTATCTCCTCTCCAACCACCACCTGCATCTACGGACCCGTCGTCGCGAAGTATGCAGTCCCCCGCGGGCCAAGGACAACAGCAGCCCGTGCCGCCGTCGCACGCGCATGGCGGTCGCGGCCAGGCGCAGGGCTGGGCGCCTCCCCAGCCGGCGTATGCGGGAGATAGTATCGGAAGAGGGAAGAGTGCGGGCACGGGTGGAGAGGGAGCGAAGGAGAAGAGACGGAGTGGGTTTGGGTGGCTGGGAGGGAAGAAGAAGGACAAGGAAAAGGAGAAGGCAAAGGAGGAGCGGGAAAAGATTGGTGTGAGTATACAAGATCCGTCTTGGAATTGGGAGCGATCTGCGGGGGGGGTCTGAGCGCTGTCTCCTTTGGGATCATTTCGGCCAAGTGGAAACGGTGTTTTTTGCTGATACATATATTATAGAACCGTCCCCGTCCGTCGTCCTTCTCCGTCGACCGGCCGTCCACCCAGTCCCAGACCCGTGCGCTGTCCGCCTCTGCGTCCCAAGCGTTCCCCCAGGCCCAGTCGCCAGTCCAGCCCCAGCCGCAGTACGCCGCCAGGCCGTTCGCACAGCACCAGACGCCGTCGCCTCCGCCGGGACAACATCCGCGCTCGCTGTCGGGCAGCTCGGGGCAAGGGGTCCCAGCGTACGAAGGCCAGCGATCGCAGAGCCTCGACCTTGGCCAGATGCGACAGCAGCAAGGCGATTACAGAAGCGGTGCCGCTAACGGCGTACCAGGAAAAGGATCGCCGCTCGTGCCGCAAGCGCAGGAACAGCAGTCTCAGCAGCCACCAACGCAGATGCCGCGGTCAGCCTCCATGCCGATGCAGCCGCCTGCGCCCGGCACCACGCCCAACGGCGGCTCAGGCTCGCCCCGCCGGGGATCGACGCTCGGTACCCCGGCCCCGCCCGACCACGCGGGGCCTGTTGACATGGACAGGTTCAGGGCGATCGTGGACCTGATCGCTATCCAGCCGCAAAAGACCTATGTCACCAGCCCGCCAGAGCTGGAAATGATCCTTGCGAGGACGAGCGCAGGCGGACAGCCCAAGCAGGGCCAGCCCGGGAGCGCGACGAATGACTGGGATGCTGTCTGGCTCCAGCTGTCGGGCATTTCTCTGTGTGAGTCGGCCAGCTGTCGTTGCGTGATGAAGGCGCTGATGGAATTGCAGCAATGTGGTCGATGAAGGAAACGCGAGCTGCTGCTGCCAAAGGCGAAAAGGTTCCACCGACCTACTTTAATATTACCGACTCGTCTCTTGAGCTCTTGGCTCCCCTCCCTCCGCCTCCTCACCGACCAAACTCGCATCCTCACCACTTTGTCTTCTCTCTCAACACAGCCGGCTCCAATCGGCTGCTATTCTCCTGCCCGACAGAACTGGACCTTGCGCGATGGGCTACAGGTCTCCGATTAGCTGCCTGGGAACGTGCTAGACTGGAGGAAATCTACACGGGCCACCTCGTCCAGTCGGGCGGGCGGGAGCCCCCTGTGGAAGTCGGTAAGGGCCGATCAAGGATGGAAGGATGGGTCAGAGTTCGCGTCATGGGCGGAACAGAGTGGCGTCGTCTTTGGTTGGTGCTGAGTACGCCAGCAGAAGGCAAGGAAGAAGAGAAAAAGGCTAAGCGAAGAAGTTTCTTTGGTATGGGAGGTAAAGAAGAAGAGCAGGTCCCCTCAGAACCGAATACCGGTATGGTCATGGCCAGCTTCTATACAGAGCAGAGGACATCCAAGAACAAGACCAGTGTCGTACCCATTTTAACAATAACCAATGTTTCTCAAACCTATGCCGTCTTCCCCGAAAGACTCGAGGTCATGTCTCAATCCAACTTGTTCAAGGTGGTTGGTCGGATAAGCGGAGAGATGGTCACCGTTGAAGGGCGCCTTCGGGATTCTGGGTGGGCATTGCTCATGCCCGAACACGCTGAGAACGCAGGTGGGGCAAGTGCGACGGGTTCGGTATCCAGTCATGGCCATGGACATGGTCGTCATCAAGGGCAAGGGATCACACCTCTGAGTAGTATGATGCGCTGGGTAACCGGTAAGCAGCTGGTTCCGAGATATAATTGGCAATGCTGATAGACAATGTATAGGTTTCCACGATGCGTTCAAGCTTTATGGTAGACCTGAAAAATACATTTGGGATACCAAAGACCCAAAAAGTCTTTTCTTCGCTTACCCTCAAGGACAAGACCGTTTTGTAAGCTTTTTCTTTTCCTTGCAAAAAGATTGATAGTATCGAATGCTGATAGAAGCAGAATTTATTCTTGGATATCGAGGACGCCCTCTCTGGCAATTTCCGCGTGACTACGCTCGCCGCCGTTCGGTCTCAGTTTGTTTCCCTCCTTCATCGAAACCAGGTATCAAACCAAAATCGGTCCAAAGACGAGAATACAAGGGAGTTTTCAGAGGAAAATGAGGATCAAGGATTCCAACGGCAAGATGGCAACTTTAGATTGCCATCTCTATCGTTCAATGAAGCATCTCAGGATCCAAACTTGCCCAGGTCTCTTACACCTATCACCGAGCGTACGGATATCGCCAGTAGACAGAATAGCACCCGTACTGCCAATTCAGCATTTACTGTTGTTGGTCTTGGTGGCGGGACGGGAGGATCTGGCGATCGAAAGACGAGTGGGACCAGCTCCAAGCATGGAAGTCAGTCCAGCAAGCATGAAGAGCACGAGAGAGATAGGCTACCGCAGGTGAACGATAGTCACCAGATGTTTGCTCCCCTGACGGAAGAACCTGGTGAGGCCTACTCAAACTCTGGGTCCAACTCCACTGCTACCCCACACGTTGCTCCGGCGCCTTTACCAGGTGCTGGCGGCGGTATCCAACGGAGCGATATCACACCGTCTTCACAAGAGTCCCATTCGATATATTCTCAGGATACAGGGGCCACGCCTACTCCCGTGGGTGTTACGCCGTACCAAAGTGCCAAGGCTTCTCCACCCGTACAGCCTGCGCCTGCTTTGCCGGCTGAGCCTGAGCCCGATAGCGACAAAGGCTTACCACACCCGTCTATCCTCGCTTTCCCCATAGCTCACGGTCAAAAGTCTCCTCTTGGTCAACCTGTGATTACGAATCCGGACCCGCCTAGCGATTCACCGCCCACCCCTCAGCTACCGCCCAAACAGCAGCTTCCAGTCCAACCTGTTCCTTCCCAAGTACTTTCTCCGACCCCACGCAAGGTTTCCTCTGGTGATACCGTTCCACATGGAGTGGAGCTGAGAGAAGAGCCTGCGGCGATGTACCTGATGAATATGGTTGAAGAAATTCCTATGCCTCAACCTCAGGCGCCCAAAGCGATTTCTCCTCAAAGACCGACAATCAACACCAACTTTGATGCTCAAGGTGGACTTGCAAACCCTGTCACAAATAGGAATCAAGAGGCGTCAGCTGTCGGGAAGAAGGAGACCCTTGGAAGGAAACCCTCGGGGGCACGAGCTTTACCAGCAATCGCAAGGAGGAGCACTGGATCTCGAATGGAAGCCATTGAGGATCGGCCTGCCGGTTCCCACATTCAGGAGAATGGCCAGATCCAGGCTACATCAGCTGAGCCCTCTCATTCGAAAGCGTCGTCCCAGACTTCTCAACTCGATCTGGGAGATGACGTTTCTTCCTATATTCACTATGCGGATAATCCTTCCCCCGCCAGACCAAAGACGGCACCTGCCCAAACGAAGCCCGTGCCTCCCAAATCGGTATCTCCTCCGCAAGAAGAGATCCGTTCAAGTTTCGCTCCTTCCAAAGCCGCAGTGGAAAGGCGGGCCAAGGCGGAGCAGACGGCGAGGGAGCAGGAGATGGCTAAGCGTATGCCAGGTGGCGGAAAGAGGGCGGCGAGTAATGTGGGTACGATGCCTGGATTTGAAAGTTCGGACGAGGAATCGGAAGAGGAAAGTGAAGACGACTCTCCTATGACGCAGAAGAGACAAGGGCTACCACTTGCGCCTGCTGCCTCAAAGGCGCCTGAGCAAGCAAGCCCCAACACCCCGCAACTTGCGACATTGATGAATGCCAGGGCTTTGCCCCCTGTGCCGAGGATGCAGCCGCCAGAGGTCAGATTGCCTGCTGAAAATAACGAGCCGCGTATGAGGCGAGACAGTCAATTCAGTCAGTCTACAGGTCAGTATGACCCCCGTGCCAGCCAGTTCATGGAGCGTCCTCGTCCTGTCTCTCGAACTCCCAGTCCTGGCAATGTTAATGTTGCGAACGGACGGCCCATCTCGACGCTCACCTACAACAATAATGCCGGATTCTATCCCATCCCCGGCCCTCGTCAGTCACCTGCGAATAACGCCCCACCGGCTGCTCGTCAAACAGTTTGGAATGCCAACTTTTCTACTGAGCACGGTATGCCTGAGCAGCACAAATCTGGAAAGTTTGTAGAGCTAGAGGAACCTTCAGTTCAGCTCACTAAAGCTTTCGCACCGCATGGATTGTTGCAGGCCGGTATGCAAGACAAGGAAGAACGTTCTGCAAAGAAGCAAGAAGAGCTCGCAAGAGAAACTGGTAGCAGCTTGATCAATGTCGCTGCCAAACCTCCTCCCCCCCAAACTGGGCTAATTGGTGCCGTTGCCGCGCATGAAAGAGATAGGAAGAATGCAGGTGGTATCGGTGCTACGTTGACAGACCGAGAAAGGGAAAAGAGACTGGCCGTAAGTTCCGGCTTTCGCATTGATGATTAGTGTTGACACGCACTTGCAGGAGGACAGGCAAAGAGAGATTGAAAGACTTCAGAAACAGCAAATGGGACAGTTCGGTGGAGACATGTATCCGCCGAACTTTGGCTATGGTACGAGTCCGAGCCCTATGGCAATGGGTATGAACATGCCCATGATGAACATGGGATATCAGGTGAGTCGAACAATTCCAATGTGATTCAATTTGTTGACTCTTTTCGTGTTAGGGACAGATGAACCCTTATGCTCAGCAACAGGCCATGCTAGCTGCCCAGATGGCGTATCAGCAGACCATGATGGCTATGTCTCAGGCTGGATCGCAAGCAGGAGACTTCCCCGATCGAGCTCAGTTTTCTTCCCAGTTTCGCCCTCGTCAGCAGCCAGGCGCAGATGGTCGCTCAGTATCTCCTACCGGCAGCATGGGCGGTCAAACATCTCCTCCGCCTATGGGTGTTCCATCCTTCTATGGCTATCCGCAGGGGGTGGGCATGCCTCCCCAAATGGGTATGGGTGGTATGGGTATGCCACAGATGCAGATGCCCTGGATGATGTCTCCTGGCGCCATGTGGGGCATGCCTACCCCTCCGACTGGACCAGGAAGCCCCATGGGTCAGCCGAGGTATGATTATATGCAGCCTGGGAACGCAGGGATGGGAAGTGAAGCAAGCAGTGCGAGAGGGAGGAATAGAGGCAGTAGTGGGGAAGATCTTGGCCAGCGTGTAAATTAAATAATGAGAATAGGTATCGATGATTTTGAAAGAAGGAATGGTGTTTACGACTTATGACCACAAACTATACGCATGAACATTCTTTTGTTTGGCACAAGATGTTTTACATCAGTATCGTCGGGGGCACTTGTACATATTCTCCCAGGCTGGTTATGATATGGCAAAAACCTCCACGGGCGACAGTTGTAACATCCGTCTCCAATTTGAGCTGCTACAATCTCCTGCTTCACGGCATTCCAGTCACATCAAGATACCCATCTCTTCCGGCATAACCAATCTAGAAATGATAAATATACTACTTCTAGAATCGATCAGACCTAAAGGGCTTCAGTATTGACTGTACATGGGATCTGTGGCAAGTAGGACTCACAAGTCGGAATGGTCTTCAGCAGATGGTGTAGTTCAATGGGCAGACTGTGAGTCCAAAGTGTTCAGCGTTGAATGACGGTGTATATAGAGCTAATATGTTGAGCCTGCTATAACTTTAGCTTCTTCTATTGTTTCCCTTAGCCTATAAAGTCAAGTTTCCACGTGTTCTGTTATCATAATGATCGACTTCAATCAGTGGGGGGGTAAACTCGCATCCTTAAGCATGGGCGGTCTCAGAGTGCCACCCAGTTTCCCGCGAGCTCAAGGTGTCTAAGAAGGGGAGGCCGCCTTTAGGAAATCCAGAGCACTGTGGTGGCTCGAAGGTGCCAGATGCCATGGAAAGGTCCAAAAAATTGATGTTAACCATTCGATAGTCCGCGAAGTGCCACGCTGTGATCCAAAATGCCAAGGTTGTACGATATGGTAGATATCCTCCTGAAGCCAGTAAACGTCTAATTCCGTGACTCGAAGTCTTTGGGCTCTCCATAGCCAAATGTGCCGTGGTGAAAAAGATGGTGGAAGGGCCAATAAAGCACGTCCAAATTTATGTCTGTCAATCAAAGACAGTCAGCTCCACCCTTTTTCTTCCTTTATCATATGCTTTTTCTTTTCCACAAAGTCCAGAGGGCGGCGCTCGCTGATGGCCCATCACGCCGTTCGCCAACGTATTATGAATCAAAGAAATGCACTTGGTTATTCTCGATCAGGGCACGGGAACAGACAGGTACCAGTAATCTCCACAAATAACTCTAAGTCGTTTCGGCCAAAGAGGAAAAGTAATGAGGACACCGACAGTTTCTATACAGCCACAAGACGCAAATGACAATCCGGCCCTTTATCGCATCATGCCTGAATCTGTGAAGGGACATTGAGACATAATCAGGGGTCAGACGCACTTAGCAACTCTGAAATAGGTTCTTCGGACTAAGGAAGGGGAATGGACACGGTGCACTCTATAATAGAGCCTTGGAGTATTACGCCGATATAGGACCACCTGGACCAAGAAGAAGACAAAAGAACCACACTGCTGAGTGAGCGGCCTATGCTCACCTTTACCCTGACATTGACTGAGCCTAGGGGCCAAAGATCCGAGGCAAAACGAAATAATCGATTGTCCAATCCATGGCTGAATGCCCATAGTTGTTTCGGTTGGTCGAAGAGAAAAGAGAAGTCGATATTCGTGATTGTGAGATCGAAGTCAGACTTGCTCGCTTTTTATACTTCACAAGGGGCCCAGAGGCCAGTGGGCTCGCCACCCGACGCATAAGCAATCCATTTTGACACAGATTAGTTTGGTGTGGAAACGCGCATATCAGAAAGCAGACCAGGTAGAAAGTTAGCGGGATTGGAAGGCGAGACCTGCGGTGCGAGTTTTCAGCACTGTATATGTAGTGAATGGCGGATATAGGAGCTCAGCCCGCTGAGCTGATCAGCGCCGAGACTCCAGAATATCCTTTGAGTGTCAACTAAAGTGACTGCAAGGCGATGAATGATGAACAAGAGATATATTGAGGATCAAACGCCGAGTACTTTAGTAAAGGGCCAGTTATATATCAGTGTTCAGAAGGATAGAAGAGCAGAAATATCTCGAATACACCAAGTAGACAAAGATATGCAGAGCGTACATGATGTTCTAAAGAGTCATGATAATTTACTAGACATAATATATTAACAACCTGACAGAGTGCTCGCCTTCTTTTACACACCTGGAGGTCGTCCGAACTAAGCTAAAAGGCCCAGTGCAGGCCAATTTCCTCCCCATTCAATGCTTCTGACTACAGCGGCGAGCCCATTCTATGACAATCTAACCACGTCTCTCAATCCCTAACCCATTCATCAGCCCTGCCAGCCCATCATCCGTTTCATCATCTCCCTCCTCCGTCCTGTTCTCTCTGGTATGCTCATGGCCTTCCGACCCAGTTCGTCTCGCGATACATTCCCTTCCTTCCTTCTTCCCGTACTCCTCCCTCCCCAAGGAACCCGGTGCAGTTCCACTAGCCGGTCTGTATCTCCCAATGGTCCCAATCGTAGGGGCCGCTCCCGAAGCATTTTGCGCATGGATCATCGCGATCGACGCACTCTGCCTTCTCCCCAGCTCGGTAAACCTTTCCCTCTCATCCCCAGCCTGCCTGATGGGCATTGAGCCCACCCTCGCCTCGCGGGTACCGACCCCCAATCCAAAAGCGCCCGAAGTAGAGGCAGCATTGACAGCGACACCTGCTCTCGCATAGTCTCGAACGGGACTGTGAGAGGGTGTGCTGGTAGCAGAAGAACGATGTTCGAACCCTCCCCGCAAGAGGACAGGCCCTCGGCGCGGCGTACGAGTTGTGGCTGTAGTTGTATTAGTTGCGTTGGTAGTGGCCGAAGTTGAAGGTGAATTCGTTGAACTTGTTTCTCCGGTCGTCTGGGGAGAAAGCGCACTCGCTCGAGTAACTGCCGTTGCACCATAATTCGCGAGCCCAGCGTAACCTACACCGGCACCAGCCGACCTCAAGGGGAGCGGTTCTGGATACTCGTGCGTTACACCCATAGCCGAACGAGGTAAACTTCTCGCACTCCCGGTTGCGGTTGGGGGATCACTCAGACCGGATCTCACCCCGCGATCAGCAGGTACTTGGTCGGCTGAACGAAGTGCTTGCATAGGACTGGCTGCAAGTGGACTGCTGCCTTTTCCAGCAGCAGAAATCAATCCCTGGCTGAGAGGAGACGGGCCGCCGGACCTCCTTCGGAATGTTAGTTGTCCACCCTCTTCTGTCCCTTCACCAGTTATCGGCACCCGCCTAGAAGCGCTACTCGGCCTGCTGGCACTGAGCAGACCTATACTCGCGGGCGTACCAGTCATTGATGCCCTAGTCGAACTTGCTGCGGTATTGACATTACTCGAACTCGACGCCGCCGTAGTATCACCCCGTGAAGGTATAGCCATCTCCCCTGTGGAGAAACTACCGGCCATACGCTTGAGCTCGTCATCTACCCAAGCTCTAGTCATCGGCACACGTCCGTTATAACCCTGTCCCTGAGCGTGGGGTGAGGTAGCAAGCTGTGAGTTTGGAGTCCCTCCTCCTTCCCCTCTGTGTTCCCTAGTGGAGAGTGACGAACCCATAGAAGCGAATCTCCCGCTTGGAGCGTATTGGGATCGAGAAGGTTGCGGGACTGCGTCCAAAGTCTTTAAGAACGCCTCGATATCATCTTCATCCGGCACCTTGTTCCTCTTCTTTGGGGGTTCGAGACTATGCCTCAGTCCACTCTCTCTTGTACTTGTTCGTCGCAGCAAGCCCTGCCCGCCGAGGAATGACGGTAAGCTCGCGTCGGCACTGGAGCCTTGGGACTGAACGCTAGGACGATGTGTAAGGGAAGAAGGGCGGGATGAAAAGGAGGAAGAATAGCGTTTGATAATGTGTGGTGGATTAGCTGTCGAGGTCTCGCCGATACCAGTACCCGTAGTTGTATCGCGTTCCAAAGACCCAGGGATAAATGGTGATGATCCCGATCCGGGTGTCGAGCCCATTCCTCTACCTGACATGGAGATATTCCTCGGAACAGGTTGCTTGGCAAAAGTCAGACTGGACGGGGAAATGGGCGACTGTCCCGGTGGGTTGTACGGAGAAGGAGAGGACGGAAGATGGACACCAGACATGGCCCCTGTCACTGGTGGCGAAGCCGATCCGCCGTACATGTTTGCCAGCTGAGCATGGGTGAAAGAACGGCCGGATTGAGAGAGGAAAGACGAAGTACGACCGATTGATGAGGATGCGCGGGATGTTGGAATGGTGGGGCGGGCTGAAGATGTGGGAATGGGTGCGCCGGGGAGAGGTTGTGGAGGGGTACCGCGGAGCAAAGAAGTAGACGGTGATGCAGATGCAAAAGGTTGGATAGAATGGCCCGAAAGGCGACGAGCGGCGACGATACCCCCAGGGTTGGGCGATGGAGGAGCCTGAATTGTGTATTAGCTTCGTTTCTTGCACCAAACAAAGAGGCAACATACCTGTCCATCGACTTGGCTCGTAGAAGGTGACCTACCCGCGAATGGCAGGCCCTCGCCAAGTGCTCCCCACCTATCCTTTCCTTTGCTTTGCGCACCAACCGCAGATGTTGAAGCCTGTCTAGCTCTGGAGAATGAGCCGGCCGAGGCGAACGATCCTGCAGTGGCCGCTTGCTGTCTGGGCGGGATTGGTGAAGTGGTCAAATTACCCAAAGGTATCGGTGCCGGCATGGAAGGCTTTCTGATTGTACGAGTGTGATCCGTTGAAGCGGTCGAAGCGGCCGAGGCGTTACTCTCAGATCGTCTGCGAGCGGCAACGGTAGGCGTAAACCAGTCTTCGTCCATATCCACAAATTTTTCACTCAAAACAGCCTCCATATCCTCGGTGGAAAAATCGGCTTCTGGGCGGTATTCGGCTTGCAGGATATAGCCATTCCCAAAGAGATCTAATCGTGGGAAATCGTAGCGCTCGATACTTTCAGGCTCGACTTGTTCTCCTTCAATGACAAGTTTTTCCAAACCAGTATCCAGACTGATTAGACCTTCCTCCATCACGTCCCAGGCCTCCTTCAAGCCATCACGGGAATTAGGATAGCCTTCCGGACCCCAAAGCTTGATACCTAGACGCAGCCCAGAGTTGGACCGGCGTAGCCGCTTGTATAGGCGGTATGCTGGGAAGAGTCGGACAAGAGAGTGCAGAGCGCGAAAATGGATTATCCCAAGCCGATAAGCTGTATGTGGCGCTATCTGTGAGCTTGAAGTGTCGCCGGGTTCAGACGATCTGGTTGAAAGTCAGCAAGACAGCTGGATTATGCGAGATGCTCGGACTTACTGAGCTCGCAATGTCCAACGCTCTAGTATTATTCCTGGTCTTTCTTCCTTACCCTTCCCTTTTCCTTTCGATGACAAGGACGCAAGATCTAAAGCGACCTTGCCACCTCTCCTATTCCACAGCAAGGCCTGGCCATTGGGAACATCACTAGTGTCAAGAATGAACGCAATCAGTAAAGGCGGAATACTACAGGTATCTGAGGCCGGGGATGGGAGTTCCGCCGGAGTATACGATGGGTAGGATGAGATGGAGCGATATATTTGAAGATCATTCTTGTACAGATCAATCTCGGGCAAGAGAAGGTTGAACTGAGCTTTGATCAGCGCGGACGCCTGTGATGTGATCGAAGGACCTACCCAGCGATCTTTCTTCTCCGTGGATACATTGGCATAGTGCGTCAATCTTCCCTCTACCAGAACCGCGACAGTCTTGAGATAAAACCTGTACAACACCTGATCCGCTCTACCCGCCTGGTTCAGGGCAGCCTGGGAAGAGGATGCCGAGGAGGACGGGGGTTTCCTATCTCCTGTGAGCTGTGGCTGGAGGGGCGGCGCTCCTGAGGGCGGGCGCGAGAGGGGCGGGTGGTGCAGGGGCCTGAGTGGTGAGTTGGACATTATAGTCGCATGTGCATGGTGTGATGTGGCGGCGTGCGGGGGCGGTGGAGGTGGCCGGGGAGGGGTGAGCTGGGGTCGCTGGTGGGTGGCGAGCGGTGGCGGGTTGCTTCCTGGCAGGAGCGGTTGACTGGACTGGCGTGGACGGGCTTCCTTCCAGTGGCAAGCTTCTTCCGATCGATTCCCCCGAAGAGCTGCTTCTCACCACCACTTCGCATCCGCAACCGGGACTCGGGCAGGCGCAACCACTAACCAATGACCCGGTCACGTGCCTACCCTAAAGTGGAGGTGTCGCGCCTATCTGAGGAATCACCAAACCAACCCCGCACGCCTTGGCGGTTGACGCCCCCTCCAACCACTCGCGCCACAAACATCTCCTACGAAACTCCGAGAAACTCTCCAAATTCGCCGCGAGGACAGGGGCCAGCCGGAGCCAGACGACTGATTCAAGATTTCTTGCACTCGCCTTCTTTCTCCTCATCAGCTAACGGCTTCTACAGGTAAAAGTGAGTCTTGGAGCCGTGTTCTCGAGCGCATGGCCAGTTGCTGACCGTGCTGCTTCTTTTGCTTGCTTTGTACTACAGATGGTCAAGAGTGAGTACCGCTGCTGTTTGATGTTTGAGGACTAGTGCTGACTTGATTTTAGGTGAGTATATGTCTAGCATTCGTCATCATTGTCTGGGTCTGGGAGGGAGAGGAGAATCGTTTTTGTCAAGGGCGCGCTTGG
The DNA here is from genome assembly GCF_000091045.1 of Cryptococcus deneoformans JEC21. NCBI lineage: Eukaryota > Fungi > Basidiomycota > Tremellomycetes > Tremellales > Cryptococcaceae > Cryptococcus > Cryptococcus deneoformans. The sequence continues at coordinate 2,077,830 of NC_006670.1, forward strand.
GATCGCTGGGTTGGTGAAGCGGAGAACATAGAAGAAGCTGTAGGAAAGCATCAACAATTTACGAGGCGGAACGGCGGGGATATACGCAAGTTTTCGACGGCAGAGGAGGAGAGCGAGGGCATCACTCAGCCGCCCATCAAATCCTCCGAGGCCCCCGACTCTCTCAGACCCAGACTCGGATACCTAGCGCCGTATCGTAGAAAAAAACTGCATACTGATGTTTTCACTAGTCTACAAGCCCGGAAAAGTCGCTGTCGTCCTCTCTGGTCGTCAAGCCGGCAAGAAGGTCGTCGTCATCAAGCAGCAAGACGACGGGACCAAGGAGCGACCTTACCCCCACGCCGTTGTTGCTGGCATTGAGAGGTGTGTCTATCCATTTGCCCCCTCCCATTTCCTCGACTAAACTCGATATGACAGGTACCCCCTCAAGGTGACCAAGAACATGGGCAAGAAGCGAATCGCTCGTCGATCCAAGGTTAAGCCTTTCATCAAGGTCGTCAACTACGCCCACCTCCTCCCCACCCGATACATGCTCGAGCTCGAGTCTCTCAAGGGTTCCGTTTCCTCTGAGACCTTCAAGGAGCCTACCCAGAGGGAGGAATCCAAGAAGGCCATCAAGAAGGCTTTCGAGGAAAGGTACCATAAGGGACAGAACAGGTGGTGTAAGTCACAGTCGTTAATGTTTCGGATTGCTCTGAGCAATAGCTGATGGTGTACCCATAGTCTTCTCCAAGTTGCGATTCTAAGCGGCTCGATGGATGTCGGGATGCAGGGATTGGGACGACGAGGTGTATTTAGGTCGCTAGCATGCCGATCGACTACATTGCATGACTACCACGAAGTTTCCGGGTTTCTTGTTGCACTGTTGCATTGCAAGGACATTGTTTGGGTTTGAACAAGACAGCATTTTTGGTGCACGTCAATTGCAAGCAAATGGGATCATCAGCCATCTGAAAAGTAAGATTAGGAAATACTGCATTTTAAAATACATGCCAACATCCAAGACAAGCCAGCACAACATGACAACCGATCTAAAACCCTGAAAACATTAAAAGACACTTTGATGAAAACTAATCCTCCATCATCAACCACTCCTTACTCCCAGGCTTAATCTTCTTTTCCCCATCCACTTCATCATCCTCATCTTCACTCTCAACCTTCTTCTGAGGCTTCTTGGGTACCGGCGGCAAAGCCTTGGCTGGCGGACCAATTTTGGAGTGCAAGGGGACAATCTTGAGCTTCTTCGACATACCAGTACGTTTGTGTCCGCCAAACTTGGCAAGTACGGATGGGAGATCTTTGCGAGCTATGTTCCGGGTAATCAATTGGTCAGCCCCATCATCTCATCTTTCTTTTATCCTTTTATCTATATTTTGCGTTTTTGTATTTTGAGTTTCAAGATGGACTGAAACTTACGATTCCTAAATCTGACATCCACCGGTGTACCCTCTCTACCACCCGATGACATTGGTCTGGAAGAAGAAGAGGAAGGTTGTGGCGTGGAGATACCCGTGTTGCTCGAAGCACGAGCCAGTGGTTGACGTGGCCGTGTCGGAGATTCGGCAACATTGGTGGATGATGGTTGTGCTAGAGGACTGTCCGGTTTAGCGGGGGGTTTGGCGGGGGATTTACTTGGGGATCTAGAGTTTTCCTTGTCTACTACCTCGGTTGGTTGTTGGGTAGCTTTCTTTTTGGAAGATGTCTTTTTCTTGGATTTCTTTGTCTGTTTCGGTTCGGGGGCCGCCAAGATAGGTTCTGCAGCAGGTTCGGTCGCTGTTGAAGGTTGTGGCTCAATAACTGATTGTATTTCTGGCGTTGACTCTGTAGCTGGAGCCGGTGCTAATTCCGGCTCGACAGCCTCCGGCATATTAGACGTCACAGTCGATTGCTCAGTATCATTGGAAGCAGAAGCGCCGGTCGTCGGGACATCCCCTGGCTCTTCCATGATCTCGGCAGAACTGAGAGCCTTCTTGCCCTTCTTTGCTGGTGCCTTCTTCTCCTTCTTCTCTTTAGTTTCCTTGGGTTTCGCTTTAGCCTTTGGCTTTGGCTTGGCCTTTTTAGTCCCAGGTTGGAAATCCTCGTCGATCCCATCGTCGATATCAGGGATCTCCATAGGGTCAAACTTTCGTTTTTTGGATTTTGTTTTAGAGGCAGGTTCGGACGCGGAGGTGGGGATGGAATTGGAGAGAGCGGAAGGGGGTAAAGCAGAACCTGATGAGACCTGAGAGGCTTGCGGGTTCGCAGGCAAGGTGGACGCTTCAACAGGTAAATTGGCATCGGTCGGGCTAGATTGTATAAGCTCTGCGTCGGATGCCACTTGTGGTTGTTCAACCTCTTTTCCTCTGCTTGTTGGTTTCTCGCACCCGGCACTCTCCGCTCTCTTCCTCTTTCCAACCGCACCGCCTCTATCCTCTTCAGTGATCCCAGATGTCTTCTTTGTAGGTGACAAGTGATCGGGTAAAGTGACTTCAACTACAGCTCGAGAGGCCGCCAAAAGTTTTCTCTTCTTTGCTAGACTATCTAATGGATCTGGCGAAGTGAGGTTTGCTTCCTTCTGAGGACTTTGCGAACTCCGTCGCAGACCGGCAGACCTTAACGATCTTCCATCTTCGCCGTCAGAAGAAAAAATGGTGGACTTGCTCTTGTTTTGAAAACGAGCTGCACCTGGAGATGATGATGAAACACCGGTAGGAACTGCTAATCCGTCGCTTGGTCTTTTGATAGAAGATGAGAGGGTCGCAAGAGAAGATTTTCCGTATGTCTTCACCTTTTTCGCGAGAAGCTCGGCACTAGATTCAGGAGGGACGCTTGACTGCAGCTGAGTAGGAGAGAAAAGTGGTCGATTGGAAGATACCTCGGTACTGCTCACATGTGAAGGATGAGATTCGTTATTGGAAGAAGAGTCTTGGATATAAGGAGGGACAAAAGGTGCTGGTGAGGAGTAAAGACCGTCGGAGGCTGGTCGAGCGTGAGTTGGAAGAGAAGATGGAGGCAAGGCTTTGCTGGAAGAAGTAGTGTTGGTCGTAGGAGTATTATTGCTGTCCGTGCAAGGGACCAAGATGGAAGTGTCTGGGTTACCGTTCGAGGGTGTGAAGGTTCCAATTTCACTCAGATAAGCTATATATGAAGTCAGAAATTGATAAAGCTTCGCAAACAGGCCTAGAAACATACTGGGCTGTTTGGCACTGGAACTAGTGCCGATCTCTATCGTCTCGATGGTCGCCGGCACAGCATTGGGAGGAGGCATAATTTCTCCAGACATATCAGGCCTTACTGGAAAAACCTGCTGAACAGCAGAACCCTCTGTGGGTTCTACAGGCCTAAGTTCCATTTCTTTAGACTCTTGTGTAGTTCCCGAGGTGTCGCTGGAGCTTAAGGAATGAGGAGATGGTTTTGAAATAGTTTGGGCTTGTTGGGTAGATAGCTGAAGTGCACGAGCCAGTTCAGCTGCTTCTCGGCGTCTATTGATATCAATGGTCAGTCAAGCTGTGCAACTGGTATTGCCAAGTCGACCAGCCCACCTAGACATGTATATCTACAGGCAATGTCGTGGATAAGTCACGTCGGCTACTGCTCGTCCTCTATCCTCCTCAATCAGTTAATGGTTGTCGGATGCCTTCTGAAGTATAGTTGCTGTCCCCCTGCCCCTTATTCAAGAATAGCGCGCAAGACCTCTGTTCAAAATGGGAATGAAGATATACACAATGTAAAGGAAATCAAAGACAACAACTTTCTGAAATTGGCCACCACCTCCATTCGCGTTGCGGGACGCGTCGCGATGGCCGGTTGAGTCAGCTTTGTTACGTAATTGAATTTGAAGTGCACTTCTTTGAATCCCATGCCGACCACCGAGTGACGGACGAAGAATCACTTGATTTGGGCATTGAAAGAGAGTCTTCGCCTATATCCTTAGATCGAGACCATCCCACGAATCATATAAAGATGGACGCCGTGGTCAATTCTCAAATTCAAGAGCCTCTAGACCTCGTCAAGCTTGCCCTCGGAGAGTGAGTAGCTTCCGTTCTTGCTCCTGTCCTGCTCTCGCTTTCCACTTGTTTTGGGCCATGTATGCTGATTGCTTTTCAGGCGTGTTTTGATTAAGCTTAGAGGTGACAGAATAGTCACTGGTGTTCTTCACGTATGCTCATCCATTGTCTAGGACGATGTAAAGAGCGTTTGCTGACGCTCAATGCCACAGGCTTATGACGCCCACATGAACGTTGTCATCTCTCAAGCAGAGGAATCCATCCATGTTGTCGACGTGACCGAAGAAGGACAGCCCTTACCACCTAGGATCGAGAGACGGACTGCCGAGATGTTGTTCGTTCGAGGAGACGGTGTGATTCTCGTGCGTATGAGTATGAGCTTTATCAAGGAGATTTGACTGATGTGATTTGCAGCTTTCACCGGCAGAGCAATAAGATGGTTGTAGCTCGAGACGGTGATGCAGATATACCCATATATAAAACGAATATGCCATAAATTCATTAGAGTGAATGTCCAAGTAAAGTGTGCTAATGTCTTACAGCTACAACCGGCTGCCTGAGCTTCAATTGTCTACGGGTGTCTATATACAGCTATGAAGCCCCCTTCAATAACGGATACCTATCGTTTACCTATACGAACCATTAGGGAAAGCATATTGCTAATTTGTTAGGTTGTACTCGCCTTTCTTCCCAGTCATCTTATCGAAAACTGCTCCCCATGATCCAGTTCTTCCTATCGAATGCGAATGCGAATGCCCAGGTGCCGCCCCATTGCCCAAGCCACATCTATCTTTCTCTTGGACAGAAGTCGCCATAAGCACTTTCTCGGCTTTTTTCACGCTGGACCGCCTACTGAGCCAACTACGTTTTTCGTTGTGATCAGGGTTGGCTGCTCGCGACGACACTCTGGCTAAAATGGTTTCGGTTCGAGAAAGAGGGATGACAGTGGAGGGACCAGTGCTCGCATACTCAGTATGCCTTGCGGTGGTTGGCGTATCTGCCCTTGTTTCTGGCAGTCTCGCATCTTCTGTCGCTGCAACAACGTCATTCTTACCCTCGGTGGAGGTTTCTTTAGGAACTTCTGCAGAAGGGATACTTCCCGGCTCATCCGCCCCCTCGGACAGTAGTTCTGGGGATCTATGTGCTTCAAGACCATCGCTTCTAATCTCCAAGGCCGTCAAACTCTCATTCAAATTCAAAGAGAGTATCTCCGCATGATGCGCCTCGGTCTTGCCCACTTCCATTAAAGGGCTCATAGGTGCCGTCGCCCTCTCATCATCTTGCGCCATGCTATCCTCCGACCTCGGCACCCATAGATCTCTACCACGTTTCATTGGTGATGCACCGTCAGGGATTTTTGAGGACGATGATATCGACATTGGGCGCTGAAGATCGAATGATGTTGTTTTCCGAGCGCTGTGCGCAGGAGTTACAGACGATGACCTGGTTTTACCTCTTTCGCTACCCGTCCGTATTCCAAGGCCGACTATGTAGTCACCCTCGACGGAAGCAGATCTTTCAGCCCATTGTCTCAAAGATACTCTTGGGGAGGGTGGCATTACGCTAAAGGAGGAGCTGCGGGAATGCGTATGAGACGCAAAGTAATCGCCTTTGTACGAGATGACAGACGGGGAGCGGGCCGAGGGGATATGTAACGAAGATTTTATAGGAGATGGAGGATGAGACGGAGTAGTAAAGTCCCACGATGATGTGCGGGAGACAAAAGAGGACACAGTAGGTATTCGACCTAAATTTAAGTCAGTGTATGGTCTAGCAGGGTAAGACGAGCAGCAATTTACGAAGCTCCTGCCGCTGCGCAAGTTGAGGAACACCATCTGAATGGAGAAATAAAATCAGCTCTGTTCCCGGAAAGTGAAGCAGGTGCGTAGTTACCAAGAAGGGATTGAGCTAGGAAATTCTTTTTCTTGGCCCCTTTAAGCCAATGATGTTCCAGTAGCTGTGCAGAAGTCGGTCTGCGCCTCTATTAGTATCCCCACTACCCGTATCATTTTTGACGCTCACCTTCCATCCGGATCTTTTACGAGGCAGGCATCCACAAACTCCTTCATTTGTCTGCTAAACTTTCCCATCCTGTCCAAGGTCGGAGGAGGGTCAGTGATAATTCTTGTCAAAACATCTTTGCCCTTGTTCTTCGATCCTGGGACAGTCCCATAAGCCAATTCGAGGATAGTCATCCCTAAACTCCATATATCCGCCTTGCTGTCATATCTTCTTCCCAGAATTACTTCTGGCGCCATCCAATTGGGCTAGACCGTTACCATTAGTAACCCAAATGGTCTCATAAAAATACTAACACTTACTGTGCCTACAAAGCTCTTTCTCCTACCCCAATCCTCCTCCACTGGCGTCATCGACGCTGCCTTCCCAGGTCCTAATCCATCTACCGCTGTAGATCCAAACCTGATCTCTTCAACTCCCTTTCTCCGAGACTTTTCTGATATTGGCGAAGGAGGAAGGTTCATGTCCCCGCCCACGCCCAGGTCTGCCAATAGGATGGTACCATCGTCGTCTACTAAGAGGTTACCGGCTTTGAGATCTCTCTGCCTCTTCGTTAGTAGTGCAAATCGTCGGCTCATTCCACAGACTCACATGTAAGTATCCTTTCTCATGAAGATACTTCATCCCTTCAAGCACTTGTTTTATGATCGCCTTTATTTCCTCCTCTTCTAGTCCTGCACGTCCATCTTCCTCCTTTCTTTTATGCCCAATGTTGAACTTGAAGGCATGATTGCTTTTAGGGGTTGTTGCCGATCTAGAGCGCCAATCAAGGATACCAGCTAGAGATCCTCCTGATATGAGAGGGGTTACAAGAGCGATGCGCTGGCAGTCTGGAGGTAGGGTAAATGTAGCTAAAATTCTACAGTCCAGCTGCTTATTAGCTTTGGCTATGTATATACTGATTAATGAAAACCTGCCGAAGGATATTGGGATGCTTGCAGAGAGCTAGCAGCCTTATCTCTTTGAATAATTGTTCCACATTCGGGCGAGAATTCGATACTTTGATAGCGCACGGCCTATTTCCTTGAGGCTGTGATGATGTCCCTCGCTCAAGCACTCGTGATGTCACTGCCGTGGGTAAAGTGGAAGGCGCTGGCAGAGTTATGCTTAGACGAGGTTTCCGAGAAGTTCCAGGGGAAGAAATGTGTGTTGAATGAGGCGTTGAAGTTGAGTTTGAACTGGTCGAAGATACACTCGGCGACGTTGAAGGCTGAGGACTGGGCGGGGTAAACACGGCTGAATAAACAGTTGACGAAGCCCCAAAGCCTTATAGAAGGTTGTTGGTATGATCCTCACATTATGCATCTTGGGACTCACCAATGATCGGACCCAACTCATAATCGTCCGAGTTGAAGGTGAAAGTGGACCAGTACTCGTCGTTCAGCATTCCTCGAGCTGGAATGTCCTCTGTTTTGCTCTCTAGAGGACGGTGATTTCCCATTACTTTGAGGTAATCGGAGCCTCGGGAGTATTATCGAGCTGTTATGGGCGTTTTCATAGGGATAACTAAGATCGAAGAAGACTGATCAAACGTTGAAGGAATCTGACGGATGAATAGGGATCGAATTTTGAATGAGGACCTGTACGAAGTCAGCTCTTCCTGAAGTCCCTCGGTCCTAGGAGCTTTTCATTATACCTTGGAAGCCATCTAAGATCTGCTATGACTTATTTGGACGAGCTGTATGCATAGAAAAAACAGTACGAACAGATCTTCGTAATTGACTTTGTTGTCGTTGCCCGAGCTGTCGCCGTCGGACGGATAACCTCGAAGCTCGAAACGCGTCCCATTTTTTTTTCGGAATTCAAACGTGTCGCATTATTGGTATCGATGATGGATGTTTGTTGTGCGTTTCATCTTGGCGTTAGAAGGAGGGTTTTCTTGACCTTCCGAAGAAAGGCTGCTTTCTACACACTCACCAGTGACCAAAGCAAGGAACAAGGATACATGCGGTCTAACATAAAACTATGGTGAAACAGCTAGTAGTCCGCATCTTCTGTCCTGACGCCCATATTCTTGGGCACATTCATACCCAGCAATCTTCGTTTGCTGATCTCTGTACGTTCCGCCTCAATTCTACGCAGCTCTGCTACTTCTTGAGGACTGAGATATGACTCTTGAGGTTCCTTCGTCGTCGACTGCATCGCATAAGAAATCCGACAACTGTACTTGGGCTTGGATCGGTAGGGATGCTCACCTTGAGACTTGACGAATGAGCCTTCATATCCGCCATAGGATCATAGCCACTGCTCTCATCGGGTAAAGTTTGACCTGATCGGATCATGTTCAATTTTATCATATATTTGTCCATGTCGTAATACTACAGTCCTTAATAAATATAGGGCCGCATCATGGATGTAGATTTTCACTCACTTTCTCGTGCCCAAGAGTTGCTACGAGAATTCATATCCTTTGATTAGCCATCATTCAGACTCCTTCGACATGAGATTCTTCGTTGCTCACCCGTGTTGTAATCCTCGACATACACCGCGAACTCCTTCTTTGTTCTGTCCTTGCTAATGGTCTCCGGATTGATCTTCCTTTCCTCTACCAACCAAGCTCGGAATTCCTACAGGACATCGGCCATCTGTCAGATACTCCGACGATGTTTTCTTTATGTATATGACACGAACCGAATCTTTCTTGGGTAAACTAAGAGGGACTTGATCAGTCTGTTGCTATGTATCTTGAAACAAGAAAGTTACGACTCACTCTATTTCTGAAATGATACCATATTGGCCCCAGCTATGCGTAGAAGCGGCGGTCTCTCTCTTCTTCTACAGAGCAGTCGCTGTCAATATTTATCAGAGATCTGTGGAATTTAATGGAAAATACCTTGTCACGTTTAGCTCTCTTCTTTTCCTTTCGCCTTCGGCGTTCCTACAGTTTATTCAGTTAGAAAAACACGCCAAACATTTGAGCTGTAGTTCTCACTTCTTTCTCCTCTTTCTCGCGTTTTCTCTCTCGTTCCTTCCGTTTCCTCCTCCGTCTCTCATCTTCACTCTCACTGTCACTGGAGTAATCACTAGAATCACTCCTTGACCCCGACCGAGACCGCCTCCTGCTTGACCTTGGTTTGTGATGACGATCCTCATCCCTATTTTTGGCACGACGATGGCGTGAAGGCGAGCGGGATTCAGAACTACCAACGGTACACCCGTCAACTGTCCAGCACATATTGTCTGCTGGACCAAGTAGCTTACTCGCGATGTCGACGTCTGGAATCTCGATCCCTTTCTCTGTCCCTGTCCTTATCTCGATCCATACTGCTGCTTCTAACCCTTCTCCTCTCTCTGTCCCTGTCTCTATCGTCTCGCTCTGACCTTGAGCGATACCTCTCGTCCTGCTCCTTTCTCCCGCTCTCTCTATCGTTGTCGCGGTAATCTCTTGATCCGTCGTTTTCGCTTTCTCTGGGCATTTTGTGTGCGTCTCGGACTTGCTTCTGTATGCATACGCGAGCAAAAGTCTTGAAACTTTGTGATGTTGTAAATGATCGCTAACTTGCTATTTGAGTTTAAATGTCGGTGGTGAAAGCAAGTGCGGCGCGGAGTTGTGTCTACGTCATGACATTTACAAACAAGTCTTCGCAAGGCGTCCGTCGTCGGCTTACGGACGGACAGCTGCAGATTGACTGCAGAAGGACCAACTACTACGTAATACTGCTACTCAGTTTGATTGAGCGCTCTTCAAGGTTGCAAAGGCTCCTTCTTATTAACAGTTCAAGTAACCGTTGCCATCGGCCACGAGCCCAGGCTATACCAGCTTTTAAAAACCTCAGGTGATGAGGTGGGGATGGGAAAAATAGGAGGATAAATTACACTTAATAGGGAGAGGAGAATTGGGTTTTTTGCTGCAACGGGAAGGTCAGAAGAGGGAGGATATTTTATTGATTTTGAAATAGCGCTCTTCTTTTGCTATTGTATAACTCTTGCACTGTGCTATGAGTGTGATAATCTGTCAAGCGTGACATGATTCCAGGACTATTGAGTTTCATACTCATCGGCAAAGCCAATCTTTTCAGACTCGTCACTATATCCTTCGTTCCCGCTGATTTCATCTTGTACACTCTCCATGTCCTCGTCTGATTCTGACTTGTCACCCTCGACCTCCCGGTTAGGGTGATCTATCTAAAAGAGAACATTAATTAGGGCATTCATGGTGTGTCACCGGACGTACCATTCGAAGAAACTCCCTCGCAACGTCCTCCTTTTCATCTATTTCTACCGCTTTAGCAAACCATTGCCGAGCCTGCCTCATCAAGCTAGCATCAGCATGCTCCCAACCATCAGGGAGAGGCGAAGGGGATCTCGAAGACCTCTGCGAAGTCGCGGTAGAATCGCGGTCCTTTCGCTCTAGGAGCTCCGTACG
>NC_006670.1:2093200-2098200 GCF_000091045.1 Cryptococcus deneoformans JEC21
ATCTTCAACCGCGTATCCAGCTCCATCCCCTCAACTCCAACGACCATCCCCCTAACACTTCCATCGAATCCTCCACAGACTGTAGAAGTCACCCCTTCAGCGTTGGACGCATTCAACATCTTTTCCGACCTATGTCTTTTGGCTGCTACGGCAGGATCACATGGCTCGGCGTTCAGTTTGTGGAAGGGCGGAGATAAGGAGAAGCCAAAGCTCTTGAAGTTGAGTAACTTGCAAAGAACGTTTGCGCTGGAGCTGGTAGAGAGTATATTAAGCGGGTATGAAGATGGTGTTAAGAAGGTTTGTCTCTTTTCCTTTCAAGACCACAGCAGTTGCTGATATTGAAGAACCTATCTAGCGGCCGGAGTTATTGTTCCTCCTCCAACACTCTCTTCACCCTCTACTCCTCAAGTTGCTTGCCGAAAAACCGACTTTTCCCATAGCGCTTCGTGTCTGTCGACTGATATTCCTTTTGATCCGCTCATTCATCGACCAGTTACCAAAGGAGATTGAAACATATCTCGTTTCTCTTGTCAAGCTTGGTACAGGCGATGCGGAGGGGGAAGAAGGTAAAGGGAAAGAAAATACACCGCCATGGTTGAAGGCTTTGGCTCTGGAGATTCTAAGAGGGTGAGTCTTTTCATTAGCTTGAAAGCAAGGGGTGTACCTGACTTGGAATTCTTGCAGGATATGTGGTGACTACGCTTTGTTACAAAATATCTACACCCACTACGACCAGATGGAAGGACCAAAGCTGTATAACAGAATCGTTTCTGCCCTCAGCCACCTGGTCAACGAAAAGCCTGCATTGCTAGGCATCGGCACGCAAATGCACGGCCTTGGTATCCCAGCTACGGACCCTTCGAGCTCAAATACCAGCCTGCACGCCGCTGGCTACTTGGATATGGGTCTCGGCATGGTGGCATCAGCAGCAAGTGTGGGAGTTTCAACTGTGAATGCCATGATGGGAGCTGGTGGCGGGGGGTTGGGACCGCACTCGGCGATGAAGCTGAGATTGTGAGTATAACCTCCATCGTAATCCGGAGTTGATGACTGATGGTAAAATCAGGATCGAGCAGCACGACAAAGCTGAAGCACCTCTCATTCCTGAAACGTACATTTACCTCGTCGCCCTCCAATCTCTTGACGCAATAGCTGAAGGCATCTACACCACTGTTGCATCCAAAAATCCTCCACCTACACCTCTGCAAGACATGGCCTCTTCCGCTTGGCCGCCACTCCTCGCTGCTCTTTCGTACTGTATCGGCACAAACCTCTCTGATAGCCTTTTCGCAGAGGTCCTCACCGCTCTTCAAAACTTTACAGTAGCATGCGGTCTGTTAGGACTCAATACACCCCGGGATGCTCTGTTGAACATCCTTGGCAAGTACGCTGTACCGCCTCCGGCAGTGTCCGCAATGCAGTCTTTCATGGAAGCACCCAACACGCAAAGGAATTCAGGAGGGATAGCAGCCGATGCTTTGGGATTCGCTTCCTCCTTGGGTGTGAGTGGCCCAACGGGTCCCCCAAGTTTGTCAGAGAGGAATTTGGCGTGTCTGCGGAGTATGGTCAATACTGCTAGGGTGCTAGGGTCGACTCTAGGAAATGCGTGGCATGATGTGCTGGAGATACTGCAAAACGCCAATTTTATGCTCGCCACCCGTCAGTCATCAATTGCGCGTAGACCGACTTCCGGAGAGCCACCCAAACGAACGGCTCACCAAACCCAAACGACGGAGTTGCCCGAGGCAAAGCCTGGTATCTTGCAAGACCTTGACCCAGAGTCGATTCAAGTGCTGATCAACTCGTTGTTCGACTCATCCAAGGATTTGTCCGATGAGGCGTTTACGACGTTTATCACCGCGCTCTGTCATCTGAGCTCTGAGATGATCGGGATGGAATCAGTCAGTCCTCCAGCTGTAGAGGCCGTCTCTGAAGTCTCCGTTCCCTCGACAGGTACGGCTCTCCTTAGTCCATCTCAGGATAGTAACAGGAGAAGGACCAGTGGACTCAATCTCTCTCACAGTATCAAGTCTGGAGAACGGTCGTTTAGCTTGACAAAGCTGAAAGTGGTCTCGAGCCTCAACCTGAATCGGATAGTAACCAAGGAGCCAGAGGTCGGATGGACTGCCATCACACAGCATTTGCTTGCCGTGGCTCGACATTTAACTGCGCCTTTTACCATTCGGATACAAGCATCAGATACTCTTGGAGAGCTGCTATTAGCTGCTGTCAAAGTAGGCAAGGATTCTAGGATACAGCATCAAGTGTTTGAGGTTCTTGTTCACCAAGTGGATGTCTTGCCGATCAGTAACTCTGTCTCGACCGATTTCGATGTTCGATCATCAGGTTATCAGACGCTTAACCACTTACTGGAATCATCTGGACATTCACTCCAAGTTGGGTGGAAGACCATTTTCCAGATGCTTGATGGTGCTTGTCACGACAAATTCACGTCTGGAAACGACCTCTTAGCGGAGCCTCGACGACCGTCTGTCCTCTCCAGCAAGGGTAACGCCAACCTTGTGCGCATTGCGTTTCCATCTCTCACTCTCATCTGCAACGACTTTCTTACCTCCCTCGATGGTGAAGCGATGCGCCATTGTATTGCCTGTTTAGGGCTGTTTGGCCGACAAAAGGAAGATGTCAACATCACTCTTGCTGCCATTGGGCTTTTGTGGACTGTGTCTGACGCCGTCCAGGGTGATTCAAAAGAGCTTTGGCTATACCTTTTGACCGAACTCCTGGGCCTGGGGCGCGATAGCAGGCTGGAAGTGAGGAACAGTGCCATTCAAACGCTCTTCCGGTGCGTTGAGCTGTATGGGTCAGGGTTGTCTCCAGAGCTTTGGGAGGATGTGTTCTGGAAGATCATATTCCCTCTATTCGACGACACTCAGGGCGAGGAATCGCAGGTGCTTGCTCTTACGTCGGTCGGCAGTATCTTTGGCTCTTTCCTGTCGTCAACTATTGCCTCACTACAGTCCTTTGACAAGATTTATCAACATTTCTTGGGTCGTATCAAGCATGCGTTTACGGATGGACCTCGGACATGTTGTACTGCTTCATTGACAGCCCTTGAAAAGGTACTCGTCGCCGCGGACGCTAATAGGAAAGAGCTGGGTTTGGTCGTGCAGAAGATTATGGATGCGACTTGGGAAACTTTTGTAACAATGGGCACGTCCTTCTCACAAGGTGAACCGTATACTCAGGATAACCTAATCGCACTTGTGCAAATCGGATCGCTTTTGCATGGCAGCCTCTCTTCCAAAGACTCTGAGAAACTCGCCCAACTGTCAGATATTTTGCGCTCAATCATGACCTACGCCCGATCCCCTGACTATCGACCAGACGTCGACGTCATGTCTCCTCTCCAGACCAAATTATGTCAGGTCGTAGCAAACTCCGACATCCTTGGCTATAGCTTGGTGCTTGGTGATTTGGCGGAGTTTGCTTCTCTCGCATATGTTGGCGTGGGCGACCAAGGGACGGGTTCCAAAATGACCTATATTGCACTATCAAAATGGTCAATGTCAAAGATGGCAGAGGTGTTTGATAAAGCTTGGAAAGAAAAGGAGCTGTACGAGGATGGTACCGTTGAAGAGATGCTTGGGGTAAGTTGTTAATATATAATGAGTGGCCTTACTTTGCGACACTCGCTAATATATTCAGGTGTATGCCATACCTATCAAGCTCAAGTATGATTGTCCACCGGCCAACAGGTTTGGTGAAGATCCTCCTCTCTGGAAAAGTGTAAGTAATCCGCGAGACCGTTTTGCAGCGTCGTTAATCTGTACAAAATAACAGGCTATGACAATCGTCACAACACTTTTGGACAAGGTTATGACTGCACTGGACGTCGAGAGTGAGTTCATTCCAGCATTCCGGAGTAAACCTGCTTACACTTTCCAAGCAATTGCTCTAGATAAGTTCGAGAATTTGTGGGCTCAGATATTGGAAGTCTTTGGCGGAATGCTGTTGGCTGAGTCGTGAGTCCTTATTACCTTATGGGCTCAAGTATTGACCGGAGTATAGCTCTGACAACGCCTCCTCTGACGATGAGTCATTCGTCATTGAACACCTCACTCGCCTAAGAACGGCCGTGGTTCCTCGCTTGGGAAATGCACTAGTGCCCGATCGAGTCATCTCCCAGCTTTCCGAAATCCTAAGCAAATCCAGCAAACTGTATCATTACGACGTTAGAAGTAACGGAGGCACCACAGCTCCGGGGATTGCCACCACTCAAGAAGCTTTACGATACTGGGCTTTCGATTTGCTTGTTCTGTTAGCCACGAAGAGGGACAAGGTCGAAGACACAGGGTATAGAGGTGACAAGCGGGTATCTCAGCTAGCATTGCCGTCCTTGATCAACAGGTTCGAGGAGTCTATGAGACGATTCAAGGAAGACAAGAGATTGAGGAGAGGATTACCTTTGGGACGGTAGGTTTACGCGTATACCGTTTATTTTTTTAGATGGCCTTTGACTGATTACATCACTGTAGGGCACGAGAAGATGAGCTGCTTTACATACTTAAACATCTAGCGACAACGAAGATTTGGGAAGGAAGCTTGGCTCCGACAGGACAAGGTATGTGCCTCTATATGATTTGATTTTATTTCGTGTAACTTTTACTAATGAGATATAGCTTCCGAACTCCTGACAGCCGTTTATGAAAAGTGCCCTCGCTCCCATCTTCTCCCATTTTATCCATTCCTGCTTGACTTGAGCTTCGCCCAAGACTACATGCCTTCCCTCTGGGTGACTTTGTCCGAACAATCGGAACTCTTAGGGACCTCTGTCTCGGAATCAGTAATAGGACAAGAAGATGCGTTTGATGAAGCGGAGTCGCAGTTAGTAGATGCGGAGGACGAGGAATTGATTGAAGTAAACGCAAAAGATTTGGCGAAGAGGTGTTTAGAACTCATAGGGTTAGAGATGGGGCTTGGAGGTGCTGTTGCTCTTTAGTTTTAGAAGGAGCAGGCGTTGTGAAGTAATTGTACATGTG
>NC_006670.1:2100700-2133200 GCF_000091045.1 Cryptococcus deneoformans JEC21
TGGAGGAGGACGAGGAAAGAGTTGAGGAAGAAGAAGTTTGGATTGAGGAGAAAGAGCCGGCGGTAAGGGCGAATGTGGACGCGAAAAAAGAAATTAACTCGCAACGGCTCGCCCCAAGCGAGGAACCCAAAAAAGATCGATCAGTTACAAAGCGGATCCCTGTCCGCTTATTAAATTCCACTACAAAAATCACAGCCCAATTACAAAACGCTATATTTCCGTACTGCCGGGTTTAACTCGCACTTCCTCCCAACTTATTGGCCCGGCTTGGCCATCAGCGTATATCGGTCCGGCACCCCCGGCTATTACTTCCAGGCATGCATGCATATAATAAGAAGGGTCAGCTTGTTCAAAGCCACGTCGGCAACGGCAGCACCTCCGGTCGGATAAAGAGATAACATTGCCTATCAACCGTCCCAAACCGTTGTCGATTAGCCTGACCGACGAGATCTTCGTCGGGCGAACGTCCGATCCTGGATTTCGCGGTTATGTCTATAATCTCGAAAACCCCGTACTCACGACCGAAACGCAATAAGAGTGCTGTTGCTTGGTGCTTGGGTTAGCGAAGACGTCCGTTTATCGGGCATGATAAACAAATAATAGTGCTCTACCTTGAAGCGCTTGATAAGCATGTGGCATCATCATCACCACCCCGGGACCAATCATCAGGACGAAAGATGTTGACTCGTTTGACCGGAGCCGAAGGGAAAACCAGGCTCGCAAGGGATGACCGGTACGCGTCGGCTGTTGTCATCCTGTCAAACAAGATTCATAATCATACACAATTGATCAAATCGCATCGTCTACCGAGCTACGCGATACCGAGCGGGTCGGGGATTAGAAGAAGAGGGTGTAGGTGGTTGTAGACTTAGCATGCCCTCATACGTTTAAATTCGATCAGCTACGGGGGATATATGCAAGGCTTCGTCGCCGTCTTCATCTTCTTTTTAGCTGCTTTTCGTTTTTCTCCATTCATCCGGAGGAAACACCGACCAATGCCACAAAAAAATCAAAGGCCAGCGACGAGGATGAAATTTCGTGGCTACCTTTCAAATCATTTTTACTGGCGGCCTGCGCGGCTGCGCCACGTAAACATTCCCGCTTTAGGAATTTCTCCAAAAGTGATGACGCCTGAATTTCTTCAACTCCCTAGAATGACGGCGATCTCCGCCTTCTGGCCCGGTTAAATAATGTCATCGGCCTCCGAAAGTCATCCAGCTCATCCCTACGTCTCTCGTCGCCCTTCCGAAATATCCAAGCATGTCGTCAGTCGCAGACGCAGTGCGATTCTGCTTTCCAACAGCTCCCATTGGCCCAGAGGCAGCAATCGACTTCCCCCTCTATGCTCGAAACGAGTCTCAACTCGCTCAAGGTAAAGTGAGGCACGAAGAAGAAGAACGAGTGGTCAGTCCGGTACAGGCCACTTTTAAAACAATCTGTGCTAGCTATGCGCCTGATTGGATAATAGTGTTTGTTCTTTGGTAAGTACTGTTGTTTTGGGAGTGAGTAAATGCCCAGGATCTGATTGGCTTTGCAACAATTAGGGCTGTGCTTGTCATACTAGATAGATCTGGAGGGCACAAAAGAGAGTTTTCACTCAATGACGTCTCAATACAACATTCATTTGCAGAGCATGAACGTGTTCCCCCAGTGTAAGTGTCTTTTGTTCGTTGGAAAAGGGAGCGGGTAGCTTCTGACTTTACCATAGTCTTTTGGTCTTGTTCTCCATCGTTGTGCCGCTTTTAGTCCTCGTCCCTCTGAGCTCACTGATTGCTCGCAATGCCTGGGACACCCACAACAGTGTCCTCGGTAAGGCTCTCACCGCTCAATCCTCACTTTTCGGAACTGACATCTTCATCAGGTCTCTTAATGTCCTACACAATGACCGGCGTCGTGACACAAATCATCAAAATGTCCGTCGGTCGACCACGTCCCGATCTTATCGCTCGATGTATGCCCATCGAAGGTGCGATGGACCATCCTGTGTTTGGCCTAACCAATGTCAGCATATGTACCAATACCGATGCTTTCATTTTGGATGATGGGTTCAAGGTGCGTTTGATTTCAAGGGAGGGCCGATCGAATGGCTTGTGACTTGCTCCTGACCGTTTGCCACAGAGCTTCCCTAGTGGTCATAGTTCTAGTAAGTCTCTAAACTTCACGACCCGCATTATCCCATCTTTGAGCCACAGTGGCTGATTGATAAACAGTGTCTTTCGCTGGCCTCGGCTTCTTGAGTCTTTACCTGGCAGGCAAGATGCATCTCTGGGACAACGGTGGACACCGCGTGAGCAACAACATCCCTGATACAATCCCTCGTCTACCTGCTAACCAAGCGAGTTTCCTCGAAAGACGAGGGCTTGGGCGGCTCTCTCACCTCTCCTTGGAGCTACTATGGTAGCTATCAGCCGAACAGAGGATAATAGACGTAAGGTCCCTTGTCTCACGCCCTCACACAAAAGTTTCTTGTGTGCAGTTGAATAGTAGGGAAACGTGCTCATTTTGCTTGTCACGCACAGACCATTGGCAAGATGTCCTCATCGGCTCTATCCTCGGCCTCTTCATCGCCTGGGTCGCTTACCGCACATACTACCCTCCTCTCTCACACAACCAATGTCATCTCCCCCTCGCACCCCGCACCGATCCCGATAATTATCAAGATTTCCCTCTGGACGACGAAGAACAAGGTAGAGGTGGGCCGAGGGATAGAGTGAGGTTGTTGTCTGAGGAGACGGATGGGCGGGCGGGTGAGGAACAGGTGGCGTGGCAAGCGACAGGGCGATGAGTCCATGCGTCGTACACCAAAGCCGTGGGGAGATTAAGGAGAAGATGAAGCCCGTAGACCAGGTTAATACATGCAAGATATATATATATGTAACCTGTGTTTCAAACACAGATTTATGACTACGCCACCCTTTCCCCCGCCCCCTTCTCTCTTCACACACAGTTTGATGACATCAATTACAAAAGCTAATCAAGAAAACCAGAACATGGAATCGACAGAAAAGATGTGGTTGATAGTCATACCAAAGATGATGAGAACGTCCTATTCGTTCCAAGGTTGAGGAAAAGGTCCGTTCCCCGCCCTCCTCCCTTCCCATTATGATATATGCTGATGAACCTCGGAGCGTTATTGAATTAACTCTTGCTACATCACACAAACTTTCCTTCCTCAGATTTCCTTCTTTCCTTCTTGATCTTGCTCACAAGGTCCCCCAGAACTGGCCGCATCATTTGAAAAACTAATATTGTTCTTCTGCAGCAGTCCTTCAAGATAAGATATGCGCGATACGGCTTTACGCAAGATAACCGCCTTGGAATCTGTTGTTAAAGATGTTGGTAGGGTTGCCCGGAGCGCTTGGAATCCAGAGTTGATTGATCTGGTGGAAGAAAAACCAATAAAAAAATTAAAAATTGGATCAGCATTTTTTTCCGACATAATAACAAGTCAAAAAAACAAATTTACTCTCTACGTTTTTGTTCCGACATCAAATGTGCCAACCTTCTAGACTGTCCCTGATTGACAGGTTCTCCCGTACTAGTTTCTTCCCCCTCAGTACTAGGTCTGGAAGCCCCTGGTAAAGAAGACTGACTCCTCGACCTTTCTATTTCGTGAGAGCCGCTGTACATATGCGGGTAGCTCGCCGTCATAGGACGCAGTTGCTCAACAGCCCGGAGAGGTGGTGATGGGGCGTCGTAAGCTTGTTGGTAAGCCTGTGAGTAATGAAAGCGTGGAGGAAAAGAGGCAGGCGGGCCTCGGTAGTCGTACATGTCCTCTCTGTACCGTTCATGTTCGCGATACCCTGATAGGCTAGCAGTTTGTGGATGATGATGGTCATGTGGGTAGTATATCTGTTGCTGCTGCTGTTGATGATATTCGTAATCATAATACGGGTGGGGCGGTACACGATGATGAGGACTCTTGCGGCCAGCTAGAGGAAGGTCGCGCGAAGGCGGGGCCATGGGAGGGATAGGAGGGATGTTTGGTGATGCACCGCCCGTATTGCTGTTTGATATAGACCGTAAAGGAGGTAAAGCGTAAGAAGACTTTTCACCATTTGGACGTCGGGATGGGGTACGCTCGCGTTCTGTCCCACCGCTACTACTCGGTGGACGTCTGGCATCGGTTCCAAAATCCCACACATGATCGGGTGGCGGAGGACGAGGGAAGTCTCTTCCCCTGGAAGAGGAAACGCTCGTTGAGGGAAAGGTACGGGAACTACTAGTGTTTGGAGGCGGTAAGGTTAAGCGAGGAGGATGCTCTTTCGAAGGAGTCCGTCGGTGTGATGACTGGAGAGAAGTTCGACGGTAAGGATGAGAGTGATGAGAATTGGAATGTGATGGAGAACGTCTATCAACCGATGATTGCGTTAATGAATAAGATGGACGATGATGATAAGACCGAAAATGATGAGAGTCATGGTGAACAGAAGAAGAAGACATTCTTGGAACAGGGATTGAAGCCGCCATGTTCTGCTTGAAGGAGTGGGGTTGGCAAGCGTCGTCTCGTACAGTAGGGTTACGCAATGCGATAGTAGATGGGGAGGGCATGCGATTTCGCCGAATTTTTTTTTTCGAACGCCCACTGTTGTAGGTGTCCCTGTATTGCAATGTGATTCAACACGCGGGAGAATGCCTCCTATCGTCGGCAACGGGGTTCAATTCCTGCTTGCGGCCAAGTTTGTGTGCGAATAAAAGGCGCGATGGCTCGATGAACGAAATGCCTGGACGGGAAAAGCTGTTGCTTGAGACAGAAAACCGGCTTTTGAAAACGGCAGTCTTCCTTTAACGATCATATGCCAAGGGCGGCGTTGAAGGCGAAAAGCGGGTACCAAACCAATGTTCCGCCTTTTGTAACTGGCCGGGCTGAGGTAACCTTCTTACTTCTCAGCTGGGCAAAAGAGTCAATACGCGTGTTAGAAGTGGATACAAGCGGGGAGGTATGTTGTGGTTTCCAGAAAACAATAAGAGAAGAACGAAGCAAGCTGGAGTGCTCGAGGCGTTGAGGAAAAAGGGACCAAAGTCTCTTCTATTCTTTTGATGATGCCAGATGTGTGCAAACTGTCCTCGGGACAAACTCAAGGCCTGTGACTGGTTGATGGGCGCGTGGTGTCAATATTGTCAAGATTCGAATGAAAATGGCAGGAGATGTCGACACGAGTGACTACCTAGCCTTGGCTCACGACAAATTGCAGGGAACCGATGCGAGCTGGTGCATGAAGAATATCAGATATTAGCTGCTGACTTTGCCCGGATCGTTTCTATTGCTCTTATCCGAAATCGTACTCACGATTCAAGTCGCTGCCACAGTCGACCAAAAAGACTTCTCAACACTCTTTTGGCCAAAGCTCTCTTGCTTTCTCTCTGCAATGGAATCTCTCAGATGCCTTGATGCGTCACAGACTCTACGGCTGGTAAAAGGGATGCGCCAAGGTGAAAGCTTCTCGAGGCAATAAATATTACAAATTTCTGACGCTTTTGAGGCAATAACTATTACAAATCTCCGACAATGGATACAAACCGATACGGGTCACTAAAGGCCAGGCTGGCAGGGTAAAGCGGGTGATACACTCTTAGCAGGCAGTAATGTGCTTAGGATACAGTGCGCAGCTCGTGGCTTGGTCGCTGGCCGTCCCTTTGAGCTTGCCCAGGAGATAGCCAACAGGCAACCGAGTTGCAGCTCCGACTGGCTGACGGTGTCGCTGCGTGGACAGACAGTGCAGGTTGTTCTGCGCCTGCGTGTGCTATGGCTTGTGTCTTCCGCTGGCTGGGTTGTGCACGGACGGGAGCGTTGTTTGCCGGGGGATGGCTGGGCTGCTGATGATGGTGATGGATGCACGGATGTTTTGACGGACACGAACCGTGCAGCAGGAGGCACGTAGTCGCCCACCTGATCGTCGATCCTCCTTCAAGATCTAGTCCACCTGCACAAAGTTCGACAGGGGAGGCCTTCCTTCTCCAACTTTCTCTTTTTCCAATTCACCACGACCTTGGAATATCCTTTCCTTTAGACGTCTACAGATAAAGATCGCCAATCACCGCAAACTCACGCCCCAATCTCAAGCAACGTTTAGCTAACGCGGAGATACAGCCGATCAAAGCGTCGTAATACTACAGGCTACACGGGAGGCCGCAGTGCGTCCGGCTTCCAACGTTTACACTTTTTGCTCGCCAGCTCCTTTTTGAGACCTAACAGAGATCTTTAGACGTTACTTCTTGATAATAATAGACCAAAAATTGGTCACCAATCTGATAAGCCTCGCGAGATTTGGTGGCGATCTTTCCACTCTAGAAGGAGTTGGCGCTTTCTATACGGCAACGGGCCTTTCGGCAGCAGCGCTGCTAGAAATTCGGCGGTTCGTCCCTGAATGAATTGGCTAAGGAACGAGAAGAACGAGTCGGCTGCACTTGCTTCTTGTGTATATGCAAGACGTTTTATCGCGGGGGTTTAGATATCGGCCGCCTATGACGGGACGTATAGGCAAAATAATACCTGTCTCCACTCTTTCTCAGCGGCTTTCCCAGTCTTATCGTTCTCCCTTTTGAGGAACTCTCTTAACCTTGCAATAATACGTATATCAGGCGTGAATTTGTAATAACTGGGTACGCAGTGCGGAATGTGACGGCCAATGAATGATGGTTCGAAGTAAATCGGGCGCGGGTAGAGAGTCACGTAAAGTTACGGAAGAACTGTGAGAACATCAAGGTTAGCATGCCGCGTTCCTCCTATTATGGTTGCGAGTTGCAAGAAGCAAGAATCTGAATAACAACTTGGTAAAGAGACGAGGCGACTGACCTAAGGAAGTAAAATAATCGTGTTTCTGACACGCATCCACGTAGTTGTTTTTCACCAGAAGAGTTGCGCAAGCTGGGCTGATAAGGAAGAGTCGGTAAGGATGAGGACAGAGGTTTGCGTCACAGGGTTTCGCCCGGTGGCGCTTCGGTACAATGACCAGATTTTTATCTTCCAGCAGAACACTTGTAGAATAGAGTCAAGCCGGAAGTCGATGTATGAATCAAGAAAGAAGAATAGGATCCAACAGTGTTTAAAGACCAATGGACCGATAAAATGCTTGTGGAGTATTAATTGGCTATCGGTTTGGCGCCTGATAATGGTGTTCAACGATTGAAATTCGGTGGAAGACTCCAGCCCAAGAAGACCAGGCCTTAATTCTTCGTTTGCAGTCATACAACGTAGTGCGCATTGATGATCAGGGCTGATGCACCCCTTAATCCGTTTTTATCGCTTCTTTCTCACCAACTACGGCATAGCACCCATTTCCAAGTTGCATGTAACGGTTCTCTGGCCTATAGTCTTTCCGCAAAGCGGATGTTTCTACAGCATTACTTCCAAAGTCCACGTTTTCAGTGTCAAAGAATGGTAATAAAAATTAAGGAAAACGGACCTGGCCCTTTGCTGCAGTGTTGAACAATTGCGCCCGACAAGAAACTCCCAACCGGATGTCACAAAACTACAGGGCCCTGCAGGTCTTTTTTTAATTGACGATCGTTCGCCATCCCGGGTCGGGACCCTGAACAGCGTACTCCATTTTCATCTACCCTTTTCATCCACGCGTCCATGCTGACCCACGAACTCCCAGACAAAAAAGCAAAGATAGCTCTCACACAACTGGCGATTGACGATATGCGGGGGGGTTACATACCCAAAGAACGGGGAAAGGAGAGAAGAGAGTGGTAAGCCATAACCACGACTGCGGCAAATAATCAGGTCGCGTCCTGAATTTCTACGAGTATAGCCTTTTAGGTTTGGTTCTCCTTGATTTTCGCAGGGCCGCCAGCGAACGATTCGCAAATAATCCTCAATCTTCGGTCCGCCTTCCATCCTCAACGATCAACAACGCCATCATGGCTTGCTTGCCAAAGCCTTATGCATTGCCCACTGTGCTTATTTGCATTTCCGCATTTGTCTGTGTGGCTGACATTCTCTCGTCATTCATCCGCAATTACCCACGCCAAGTACTGAATTTGCCATCATGCGGCAAGTGCTTGAATGATGAGCTAATGATAACAGTGCTACTTGCTACCAAGTCGCCCTCTATAAATAATGGGCATGAAGAAAGGATTGGAAAATAGACGAGAATCAGAACCTAATGGCCAGAAACCAGAAACCAAACTGATTAGAATGAACTCAATGCTTATCACGCCGTGCTTATGTTGACTTGGCATGCTTCATTACTCACGTCTCACATCATCCCACATCATCATATAACGGAATCCAAGGGAAGTCGTCTCCTTCCATTGATTCCCCCCTGCAGTCCCTCAACCCCTAGATACCAAAGCAATAATTAAACAATAATTTAGAAACGTCTGGACGTACTCTCTTTCAACCCTTCTGTCTCCGCTCTCCCATCTCATTTTGCCAAATTTAGCCCAAAATCAAAGCTTAAAAGCTTGATAGCAATATTAATATTTGTTTGATCTGAGGGAACAGGGCGGCATGACTGGATGAAGTACGTACACCCGGCACTGGTAGCAGCTTCAGGTTGTCAGCTGACCTTGGGAATGCTGCGCGTGCGTGGCCTGATTGGTCGGGATGAGAAAAATGTGACCCAAGGAGGAATGTGAAGAAGGAAAGGAAGAAGAGAAAGGGCCGAGACCCGAACACGGGTTGAGAGCCGATAAGCGAAAATCTGCTGATAAGGATAACGAGTCATCCCCCCTGTTAAGGTACAGTACTTCAAAGCGGCGGGGTTTGCATCTATAAACTTTTAGGGACGGCCTAGGGGAAAAAGTTTAATAAAGATCTTGTAATCGTCATCTTCCGTGCCCTGCAAGGCCCACGCATCACCTACAATAAATGTCATACGACATGATTATCATCCTTCTCCTTCCTTCTTCTTCCTTCTTGCTCCGTACCCATTTCCCATTTCCCGCCCCACATCCTTCTTGATATATCCCCATTTTACGTCCACCCCATTTTCTTGTCTCCATTGCTGGTGGTCTTCTTGAGTCTTTGAGGCTTCGAGGCACTAACTACGACGTATACAGCTTTATGCGCATCATCATACATGCGGGGTGCGACGCGTTTTCGTTCTTCTCCTTCTTTTGGCCCGAGTCCACCTGCCACTAGTAGGTAGAGTCCAATCTTTAGGCCGCACAAGAAACACGGCGGTTATCAACGGCCAATATGCGGTTGTGTACTACTCACATGGGATGGATCTACGTACTATTCTGAACGCAAAATGCGAATGTTACGTACCGCCGCTTCGTACGTAGGCGGTTGTTCGTTCAATTTGTAAAGAAAAAATCGCGAAAATGCAACTGACGAAACAAGAAATTGTCGGGGTAGCGTCTGGCGAGTACCCTGCAAATTGGGTTTGCCGATTCTTGCAACCGGTTTTTGGTGAGTTCTACAGATCGCTTTGCTGGATTTGGCAAATCTGGTTGACAGGAAGCTGTGGCGGGTTCGGGGCGGGGGGCGCCGGGGGGGTGGACGGGGCGGGGTATTATTTTATTATTGTATTTTCTCCTGACGCCAGACGCGTCGGTTGATTTTCCCTCCATTCGATTCCTTCGTTTTATATATTGTATATATATTAGCCTCTTCCCCTCTTTTCCCACATCATGCACCCACTGCATCCGTTACCCAGCCAACAACTTTCCGCCATGCCTGGTCTCAAAGAAAGGCAATCCAATGCCAACAGCGTCCAACCTGCTGCCCCCAAACCCAGACACTGCCGCCAAACGAATATGGAATGCCTCAAATTCGGGCCCCATAGACCCCATAAAAAGCATTCCGCACCCCAGCATAGGCTGCGTAAGTGGCCGAGTGCACTCATCGTTACGACATAGGCTCATCCGTCCTCTGTCAACTGCCTGCAGCTGGTATGGATAGCACTCATCGTACAGCCATTTCTACCTCCTCCACTGGCGCCACCGCTGGCTTGTCTCAAGCTTCTACTTTGGGCATCTCGCCCTCTTACGCCACCACTGTAGCAGGACACCTTCACGCAGTACAGACGCCTTCCCCTCACCCGGAATCTACTGCACCAACTGACGTGTCGGGACCTAGTGCGCCGTCCATGAGGGCCTCACTTGGGGTTATGCCAAACACATTTGGGGTCCTTACCCCTGTTGCAAGCACCTCTGATGGAGCCTTGCCATCTTTAATTGAAGAGAACCACCAGTCCCACTCTGCCAATGAATCACCAAACCTCTCTCCCTCAAATGCCTCTCCTGAAGCGCTTCTTGGTACTCCTATGGACTTGGACACTGATTGTGACCAGAGTAAGTGCTTTATCCGGTGTATCCAGAATCATTCCTAACGTGAACGTGTCAAACAGCGGCTATAGGCGAAAGGGAAACTACAACCATCTCCTTAGGCGATCCTCATTTTCGACCGTTTGGCCGCGATCCCACGCCGTTGCAGTTTGTCCCAAATCTGTTCTCTTCCTCTCAACCTACCGATACTCAAAGAACAAATGACCGCCCACTCTGGCTGCAGTCTCCTATTCGTCCACCTGAATCGATATCTGTTGACTCGCGGCCTGCGGTAGGAGAGAGGCGACAACACGTGACAGGAGATGGCAGCCACGATGATCCACCCATTGAAGAGAGGCGTGGAGAGGATGGAGAGGATGGAGAGGGAGAAGACGACAATGGTGATCAAGAAGATGGCGGGGACCAGGATAATGACGATGCAGCTTCTGGTGAGCTTCAGATCTCCTATCATTTTGCTGCCGCCTTGAAGTTGGCTCAGCTTCATTCTGATCTAGTTATCTCGCACACATCGATAGACTCTGCTCTCGAAGCGGTGGGCGGCAATACCAAGCAATCCAAGAACTGGAAGACAAGGTATAATTGGCCCAGGCGATCCAGAGATTTCAGTAGAAACGTAAATGTGAACAACCTTACATTGCGAATATCGGCTGATTCTACACGTATCTCAGTTTCAGAAGACCGCAGAAAAAGTCCATTGTGATGGGTTTATGTTCCAGTGCTGGTGAGTGGGGTGATATTTTCTTTCTTTGGGACTTATACCTTGCCATCTAGCCGCTGGTACTCAACTGATACCGGATCTTCCGTCGTCCCCGGTTCCCGAGCAGCCTATAGATTGAATCGAACTAAGCGGTTCATGGGCGACGATCCTGTCCCCAATGCCATTGAACGGGCAATGGACGGCCAGTTTGTGGATAAGAAATTGAGCGAGTACATTATTAACTGGGGCTTTCATAACAATCCTGGAAAGGACGGCAACCCCGGCAAGAGACCCATAATTACTGTCGACCAGCTCTGCCAACTTGCCGAAGTTTGTCTCTCCTGCATTGCTGATTTCCGTTATGATGAGCGCAAAGCTACACAAAGCGCTCAGCACAGTGCACATATCAGAATGCTCAAGAAGCTGCATGCGCAGCGGCGCTCGAAAATGGATAGCAGGGAAAAGGAATTGGAGGAATTTGCTCGGAAGAATGAGGAGGAAGCAAAGCGTTTGGCAGAGGAAAGGAAAGAGTTAGAGGCTTGGCGTAATGCTCGTGCTGCAGAAGGAGCATCCTCCGCCACTGCAAGCAGCTCCTAGTCAGAATAGAGTGATTTAGCCCCTTTTATGTCATCATTAAAATTGGATAAAGTATGCGTATAACGCAAGTCGTATGATTCTGTCTCAAGTGTTGTATAGACATTTGATGTACGGCAAATGCACTTTACCTACGACATGTGCACGGCATAAACATCCTACCATCGAGGACGCCCGATGCTCCCGCTCATCATCTCACCGATTGACTTCTAGCTAAGAGGGAGGATCACAGAAGTTGCATATGAACTTTGAACATTAAGGGAGACCTCGATAGAGGACTTCCCATTCATGTTTGAGAAGAGCTCTTCGGTTCATAGCCTGTATGGCCATATCAAAGAAACACAAGAAATGCTCCTCGTTCATGTAAGAGAGAGACTTCCGTAGTCGTCTCAGAACGGAATGATTACCCTCTGCAACACTTGAGTTGACCATGCGCAGGTTGGGACTATAGAACATCGCCGTGCTGATACGACCAGCCCTCGAGCAAGTTGTGTGGCCATGTGCATGGAGCTCATCGACCAAGAACCTGTACCCATCGACGGATCAACCTCAGATCATAATGACTTAGTTAACTACCCACCTGACATGGGCAAAGTAAACAGGGTCGCGCAGCATGCAATAGGTTGCGAGAGAACAGGCAAAATCATACACTATGACCTGACAACGACAAGGATATCAATCCGGTGTGCTCTTCATCAAAGTTTGGATCTCACCTTTGGTGGGACAGGAAAGAAGCATTTGAGGAGAGAAAAGAAATCATCTCTCCCCTCGGACGTTGGCATGACTTGGTACGCCAGACAGATGCCATGCGGACACCATATACCAGCGATACCACCCGTCATGCGCATCTTTTTCTTCCTTATGACCCTGCGAAATAACCTTAAGCTTTGTGGGGCTGCCTGAGTGAGACATGAATCAACTCAACTGGTCATAGTACTTCTTGCACCCATCCCCACCACCTTCCCAGTCTCCGATTTTCTGTTGGCAGAGACGCCTCGCTCCTGCATCAGTCGGTATACCGGAGTATACGTCTCGATTGCCGCAGCGGGGGAATGCCGTCCTCACGCCCGTGCCGTCTCTCCCTGTCCTTCTTTCCCTTTCCAACCTCTCTTCCTCCAACTGTCTAGCTTTTCCCAACAGCTCTCCAGGCAGTTGACAGGTATAGTCAGCTCGTTCCTGGAGATCTCGCAAGACCTTTTGACTCCTCGCATTCATGACACCCACTAGGTCGAGGAATGTTTCTGGGAGTGCGAGATTTTCCGGGCCTTGTTTGAACGTGTCGATGACATGAGTGACAACTGGAGTCATCTTGCACATGTCATCGGTGGCATCACCGGTTTCCGAGAAATTTCGCAATTCCTGGTAAACTTGGGGAGGGAAGATGGCGGTAATGATGTCTGGTGTCACCAGCTATGAATATTTCTATCAGCATGGCGGCCAGGCCAAGTATAGGAAGAAAGGACATACTTGACCTAGGAATAGCCTTAACGCCCGTTGGTGTCGGGGAGGCAGATCAACAGGCTCCAGAAGCGTTCCCAGAAAAGCCTTCAAAGCAATTCCAACCTTCCTATCCACCTCTTCAGCACCTTGGGATATGTTCCTCTGGAAGAGTTCTTGGAGAGAGTGAGGAAATGCACGGAGAGCGCGAAGATTGACAATACGACACCATTCATGAACATCCTGACGGAGTTGTTGGAATCCATTGGCTGTCATAGAAAAAATGTCCTTGTGAAGGCAAGCCAGGGGTGTGTAGATAACACAAGGGCGGTCTTGACTGTCGACAGTCGGCAGAGTGGCAGGCCTAAGAGAACCTGTCAGGTAATGGGCTGAAAAATGAATTACAGTCCCATCCATAATGACAACCTCTGGATTCGGGCCACACTCGGGACAAGTCATGACTGTACCCCAACCAATGAGCTTAAGGAAGGCGAAGAAGGCCCGAGTGAAGGTTTTAATCGACACAAACGTATCTTGAGAGCCCAAGTTTAGATAATTGTCAATGATGGAAGAATGGAATGCATGGAGAGGCGTCTCCGAGCGCGTACAAAGAGATATGTACAGATCAAAGACGTTCCTTGAAAAACCAATCTCATTGTTGAAATTAACTAAGCCATGGGAGGCGAGGTCAGGGCCTATATCTCGACCGCAACCAGGCCTTGGACATCTGACAGTTTCCAAGCGTACTTTTTCCACACCAGTTGTGTGGAGAACCCGAAAATCGGTCCAAAAGGAACGCCCGAGACCTCGCAGCCGATCTGATAACCGCTCACCGCATCTACATCTTGCTCCTTCGTCAAGATGGAGACGTTGTGGGCATGAACCATGGAGCGGAGGGTAGGAGAAGGGCACGTTGTCGGATTGGAAAAGAATGGCCGCGGGTGGTGGGCGAGGCTTGTTGGAGATGGTGACTTCTATTGCTTGCCGGCAAACTTCTCGCACACCTTCGCCATCAGCACCGAGAGGAAGGTCGTCGCCAACGCCATCATCTTCATCCTGGGCATCGTCTTCCCCTATGTACTCTTCTTCCAGAGCATCATTTCTAGCATGATTGATGTGGTTGCAGAGGCCACGGCAGCCGCGGCCCTGCTGACTACATCGCCATTGACCATTACGTTCTCGGTATACCACAACACGTCTTCCTTGGTTTTCCATAGCGTCTGCCTCATTCCCGCTTTGCTGTACGGAGTAGACAAGAAGGAAATCATCAATGTGGTAGCGCACGAGTATGACTGGGTCGCCGCGCATATGATTTTCGAGTCTGGCATGGATGTTTTGAAAGATGTCCGGTGCGTTGATGTACAACAAAACATGTACACAGTCTTGATTAGATCGGTAGGCTGGGCAGTCGCAAGACTTTTCACCACGGGACACTTGTAGGTGGCAGTACTTGGCATGCTACAAGTGAAACAATTGGCGATAGTTCATGTAGGGGACAAACCGAGGGCAATACTCACGGGCTTATTCCTGATGCTATCCCAACCTTGACAAATCCATAACCCCTCCCACATTAGCATGCAGAACACCCGAGACTCGTTCATCAGGCGTCTATACTGCTCCCATGGCTCCTCCTCTCCAAAACTATTCTCAAAGCTTGTAGTCGTCGATATGGATCGGTGGGAAGAAGGTCGAGGTCGTCGGGGATGGGTTGGAGGGGGGGCAGAATCGGAAGTATTGGAGTGAAGAGGATCTGCAGCAACGGGGCTCTGGCTGGGCATGAAATCATTCTCATAGCCACTGTAGCCTCCGTCGCTCTCATATCGTCGCATTTCATCCTCTCCATCTGGGAGCGGTGGAGGAGGAGAGTAGCGCATACGACGCATAAAGTTCTCGTGCTCGTCCTCGTCGAGGGGTGGGGAATGCCCAGGATCGTGGTGCTCTTCTTCTCGAGGACCGTCAATTGTACGTCGGCCAGGCCTTCTGAGATTGTTGATACGCCAGATAGGGGGGCCAGGCAGCCTAGCAGACCGGTTGGTTGTTCGGCTGGCTGCCAACAAAGCAGAAGGCGACAATGGCGGAGTTGATACTGAAGAGGAGGCAGATGAGGGTGCAGACGGTGACTGGACGAGGGGCAGAGAAGGAGGAAAGTAGGAAGCTGGCACTCTGTCATCATCACTAACATCCCCTTCATCTCCTATTATGGCACTTGAAAGGTCTGAAGCTCCTGGTAAAGCATCCAAGGAGGGCCGGATGATTTCGGGCGAATTGTCGTCGGAAGTGGTAGAAGAAGAGTCGAAGGGGTCGATCGCAAGACGGAATTCCTCAGGTAAACTAGCCATGAGTTCTGGAGAGAGAGAAAATGAGGGAAGTTGTCGTCGGGGCGGCATTACTGGCGAGATGTACTGGGATACGTATGGTGGTAATCTGGATATAAATATGCATTCATTGTTTTTATTATTGTGATTTCGGCGGATGGAGGGAGTGGAGGCAACAAAAAATATTATTATTATTAATTATGAGCCGGCCGCGGTGGAGGTGTGATGTGGCATTGATGTATGCATCCAGTATCAAAATCATTGGGTTTTGTATAATACTCCAGTCAAGAAAGGTTTGCTGAATTCAGCAGGCTACAATTGCTAAATTTCGTCAACTTACGTTGCTCTATAAACCTAAATCCCATTGTGCACTTAGACAACTACTATTTGTACATATATATTTAGACTTTGCGCCAAATTGTTAAAACGACACGTGAAAGTGACAAGGGTGCTTTTGATACAAAACAGTACCCTTTCAATATGAACTAGCTCAAGTACTGCCATTTGTGTCAGCATACTAGACCACACGAAACGGAGAGGGCAGATCCCAGGTATATACACACTCAAGTCGCGACAACCTATATCATCATCACCCATCTTTCGATCTGGTCAGTCCTGCACATGAACCATCGTAAGTTTGTAGCTAGAGTGACAGACGCCATGGATTATGGCCTGTCTGCCGGCAATGCCTACTATCACGCGCTATGCTTATTTACTCGCACATTTCACATGTTTTGCATTTTCACATTTCATCTTTGGTACTTTCGCGTTTCACTTTTGCATTTTTCACGAATTTTTATTACAATTTTTGGATGGCACTGCCGCTCAGTAACGAATGATGACGTATGATGTAAATACAGAAGGTTTTGTTTTAATTAAAGTAATTACTAATTCGACGAGTTGAGGAAGAGAATTGTTAATTCAAGCTGGATTTTTTGCTACGAAGGACGAGTGAAGGGAAAGAGCTCGAAAAAGATTTAGCCGCTGTCACTTTTATTTTTCTGATCGTCTTGCTCCTTCTTCTCAGCAGCTCTGAAAAGCTCTTTGTATTTCCCTGACTTTTCGCAGAGAGATTTGAAAAGAGAGCCATCCTTGCGAAGGAGATTCTGGGTGATTGATTAGCCAGATCCGTAACCGTACCAACTAGGTTGAGTTCCAGCCACTCACAATTGGGGTATCAAACTCAGCAACGGCCCCGTCTGAAAGAACAAGAAGCCTGTCATAATCTATGACGGAAGACAACCTGTGCGCAATAGTCAACAGTGTTGAATCCCTGAACTCTGAACGGATCGCTGTTTGAATGGCTTCGTCGGTCGCAAAGTCCACAGATGCAGTGGCTTCATCCATGATCTATGGCATACGAAATTAGCTTGCCATTACAAGTCGATAGTCGCATTGCTTACAATCAGGTTGGACCTCCTCAACAAAGCCCTTGCCATAGCGACCAACTGTCGTTGCCCTTGTGAGAAATTACTCCCACCGGCCGATACTTCTGTAGCGAGGGTAATGGTTGTTCTGGCATTGGCTGAACTAAAAGCAGAACCAAAGGCGGATGATGCAGATGACTGTGCTGTTGACTCCTCGGCAACGATCGCATCGAGACGACGACTGGAAGCGACACGACTAGGAGCACGGCTAGCCAAAGGGGTGGTCCCTTGAGGTCCAAGATTCACTCTGGCAAGCGCGTCGTAGAGTTCCGCATCGGTATGTTCGGTGAAAGGATCGAGGTTCTCCCGAACAGTACCAGAGAATAAGACGGCATCTATAGAAACATCAGCGAGGGACCGCCAAGGGATTTCTACAAAACAAACTGCCTCACCTTGAGGAATGTAGGTAATGCGGGAGCGCTGCAGCCTTATTAGTACCCGGTCCCGTACAGCTACGAGAAACTCACCAGGTCATCAACACCAATCTTTGTGATATCAATTCCATCCAAGAAGATACTTCCAGAAGTGGGGTCGGTGAATCTCAACAAGCTCATACCCAAAGTCGACTTTCCACTTCCTGTACGACCAATCAAACCAACCTTTTCCCCCGCCTTGACGTCAAATGATCCCTTGAAAACAGTAGGAAGATCGGGGGCGTATTTGATTTCGACGTCCCGGACGCTGAGGAAGTCAGGAGCACCTGTGTTGGCCGGCCAGTATGCAGGCGGCCGATTACTGGCGATGACAGCAGGAGGCTCCTGAGGAACAGACAAATACTCCTGCACACGCTCTACAGAGTTGAAGTCCATCTCAAGCTGACCCCAGAATCGAGAAACCCAGTAACAAGCGGAGACGAATGACTGAGCTGAGACGATCGCCATACCGGCGGAACCTGCAGGAACGGCTCCGCTGAGAGCCAGCAAAGTCGTCAACGCAACAGAAATCGCACCAAGGACGTCGAATCGGAGGAGGAGCTGGGAGAAGGTGTCAGTCCTAATGTAATCAAACTTGAAGCACTTAACATACCCAGCGGTTCATCATCTGCGTCCATAGTGTCAGCGAAAGGTCTCAGCGCCCACAAATAGGGGTAACTCACCCAGTAGTAATAGAATGCTTGGTTTGTTTGGTCAACCTGTTTACACAATTGTTCCATGAATCGCGCTTCTGCAGAGAAAGCTCGGACAGAAATAACACCATCAAGCAATTCGGCGAAGCCGGAGCTAAAAAGCAAACCTTAGTGACAGGGAAGTAAGTCATGGCAATTTTGCTTACAAAATGGGCGATCGAAGCTAAGGACCAGCATTAAGTCAGCCACATCCTATCTTGCCTTGAAGGGGGGCTCACAGTGGCTTCCAACCTCCTCAAACTTCGGCCAACTCGAAGCTTCATAACACAATCAGTATCAATTATTCAGAATGAAATCTGACTCACGTAAAGAACAGAATACTGGTAATATAGGTAACTGATGACAGCAGCGGGAACTAAAAACCACGGGACGATGAAACCGACCACACCCTTCGACAAGTCAATTTGTTATCTCTACAGGAGGCAAATGCGTACAATGGCAGCAATCAAACTGGAGACATAAATCAACACTGTACGAAGAGCACCGTTAAGACTAGAGTCAATAACCTCGACATCTGATTCTCGCGTTAGTGCTATAAGCATGCTTCTGAGGATCAATGCTAACCTCGAGAGAAACGGTTGATGATACGTCCGAGCGGAGTGACGCTGAAGAATCGCACAGTGGCTAGAAGACAAAAATAAGCTCTAAAATTCCCCGCCGGCTTCCATGGCCTACCTCGCATGATCCTGTCCAAAAGACGGTCGTGAATGGTGCTAGACATGGTGTTAGCTGGAGACTCTGGATATTGTGCATAACTTACACAGCGGCCTTGTAAGAACTCCAGGCTCCAATACCGCTGGAGGCAACACCCAACATAGCCGCTCCAAGAACTGCTAGAAGTGAGCAGCGGTCTGAGGAACTGACAGTTCGGAACGTACCAATGGCAGTGTACACAGCGAGGTAGAAAGTAGGGTCCGTTTCAGCAGAGGGGAAACGAGATGTGATTCCAGAAATGTCGACAGAGACAAGTTCACTAGCAGCGAAAGTTACGTTCTTGGGAACACTGTGCTGCAACACATGCTGGTGAAGATCGTTGTCAAAGTAATGGTTGGTCAAATCGTGGATAGCAGGCTTAAACATGGTAAAGAGGGTCGTGACACGTTGTTTTGAGTACGCTATAAGGAGGATGTTAAGGTCATGCCGAGTTACGCTAAGGAATGGACTCACCTTCACCCCAGACCTTAAGCCAGTACCTTTCCGCGACAGTGCAGAGTTGCGATAAGACTGATTCCCATCAGCTCTTCATCTCCAATCCGCAACAGTAACAAGTAGCGCCACCTACTCAATACAAAGACAGTCCACGCCCATGTGGTGTAGGTAGCTGCCACAATGTACAGCTTGTAAGTTTCCCACTTGACATTGCCGATGGCGCGCTCTTCATCTACGACATTGTGAGCTTTTGGCCGGACGCCAATTTCAAACTCTCAACTTACCTTGAATGAGCTTTTTTCCAGGACCCTTCCTCTTCTCTTTCTTGGTTTCTTGAACATCTGCATCTTCGCCTTCCACCACCTCCTCTTCCTGAGATTTTCCTTTGCCCTTACCTACGTCCTTGCGGAGCTCGGCTTCTTCCAAAGCCACCATTCCATCGAGATCGCCTCTTTCTCGCAACTCTTGACAGGTTCCTTGAATGTCGACGCGACCATCGAGAATTCGGACGAGATAATCGGTTGAAGGGAGGAGCAATTCAACGTGGTGGGAGATAAGCACCTGCAAGATGTCAGTAAGAAGTTTCAGGGGATGGGAAGGGACATACAACTGTACGGCCCTTCAAAATGGGCCCGTTGAGACATTTGTCGGTTAAGTGCCTGGCAGTGTGAGAGTCGACAGCAGCAAGAGGGTCATCAA
Source organism: Cryptococcus deneoformans JEC21 (assembly GCF_000091045.1). NCBI lineage: Eukaryota > Fungi > Basidiomycota > Tremellomycetes > Tremellales > Cryptococcaceae > Cryptococcus > Cryptococcus deneoformans. The sequence goes on from NC_006670.1 coordinate 2,120,387, forward strand.
GCAGAAGATGTTGGGTGTAAGAGTAGACTGCTCGAGCAAGGGCAACACGAGCTTTTTGACCGCCACTAACGAAAAAGTTTCAGAAAAATGGTGATCAACAGTAACCACTTATCAGTGACGGACCTTAAAGAAACCTGACACACCAATGGGTCAGCAGAGCTCGGACAAGCAGATCATATCAAAAGACGATGGGACTCACTCCCTTAGCCCCAATCTCGGTCATATCGCCATCTTCAAGAACATCCAAATCGGGGTTCCTGGCGATACATAAGCATCCATCTGACACCGCCACAAAATCCGCTTACAGGGCACAGGCTTCCAAAACCATCTCATATCGCTCCTCATCGAATGGTTCACCGAACAGGATATTGTTCTTGATCGAAGTCTGCTGCAACCATGGAGTCTGTGCGGCATATGCGATCGAGTTTCTGAGACCAGACGAAGAGTCTACCTGGGTAGTGTTCTTGGGCAAATAAGATCGGCCATTAAGGAGTTCCATCTCGCCGAGCAAAGCAATGAGAAGTGCGGTCTTTCCAGAACCCGTAGGACCGGTGACGACAGAAAGCTTGCCGATAGGGAAATTAATATTGAGGTCTGACAAAGTGAAAAAGGTGTCTTCGACGACAGTGCTGCCGTCGGTGAGGACACTATCATCGAGTGGACCAGGTTCGAAAGAAGGTTGCTTCCCTTTGCTAGGTTCGATGGTTTCTGACGATGAAGACTGCTGGCCAGTATTCCACCTGAAAGATGCATTCTCAAAGCCAATCTTGGTGGCTTCGTCATTCTGAGTTCCAGAGCGCTTGAGGGAGGAAACCCAATCAGGAACTAACAAGTTCTGTCAGCGGTGATCACCCGGTTTAATGGGCGTTGGCCTACCTTCGTCTTCAGCCAGGAAGTCCTCAATACGCTGAATAGACACCAAGGACTGCAATATTACCACGATCTGCAAAGGTGTTAGTCCCGCAACTTTCTGGGAAGGGGTCACAAATACTTACATAAGAGGGAATAATGTTAAGTGGAAGACGAAGCATTGTGAAAAGAGAGATTGCGGTGAAAGCCACTGAAACAGTAAGGTCTCGCTTCTCGATGATGATGTAGCTATCAGACGGTGTTAGCCTCGAGTAGAGCAGCTGATGTCATCTTACCAGAAGAATGAAACGAGGGTGACCAAAATAGGAGCAAGAGACCAAAGCAATGCGAACCAGACGTTGTTAATAAGAGCTGGCCAATAGTAAATTAGCTCTAGTGCACAAAAAGAAAAAATACTCACATCGAATCATCTGCTTCATTTCATTAGAACGAGCTTCGGCGGCCCGACCTTTCCACTGTTCGATCCAAGCAAAGAACTATGGAGCTGTCAGAAAAAGTCAACTTTTTAAAAAAAAGATAGACTTACCTTGATGAATTGGATGGCGCCGATGAGTTCGTTCATAACCCCAATTCGCTTGTCTCGAGCCTTGAGTAGGTCTTGAGTGATCTTCACACTGCGGCTGGAAACGAGGGAGTTGAGAGGAGCCGCTACCACCAACACCAAAATACCGGCAAACGCTGACCATCCGAGAATGCTGATGAAGCAAGTCAGGGGGGAATGGCCAGATATTGACTACAGACACTTACTTGTAAAGGAAGATGGAGGCAACGACGATTTCGAAAGGAGCGCTGTAGATAAAGTACGCACCACTGACAGTATTGGCAATCCTGGTTGTATCACCTAGAAATTTGGTCAGTCTCATAAGTTGTCATAGCTTGAACAGTACACACCAGACATGAGGTTGACGACCTTGCCACTGTCAGCATTGGACATTTTTTCCTGCTTGCCATCCTTTTCCTTGCCCTCCGCTCCGGTCTTCGAAACAATACCCGAAGCATCCTTGCGTCGAAGGGCCTTGTCGTAGACAGCGGCAGTGAGCTCGGCCTTGATTCGGACGGCGGCTCGACGACTATGCCAAAGGTGGAGAAGGTCGACAAGTGCCTATGCATAGGAATTTAACCGCATCCTCGATATTAACTGCAATTCACACACCTTGGAGATGGAAGCGAAAAGCGCGAAAAGAGCAAAGACGTATGCTCGGGACATGGCTTCTCGAGACCTGATATCCAAACCCTCACTACTTTAATCAGCCATGCGTCAACAGGGACCTGTGCCTCAACTCACAGAATCCTGTTCAGAAAAAATGGCCCAGCATAGTTGAGGATGACCGAGACCAAGGTCAGACTAGCATCCAAAGCCATATCCAACTTGTTGACAACGAAAAGTTTGTTGACGAGCTTGCTGGTCGTGACCTGCCTGAACTTTTCAAAAACGATTGCCGTCTGCTGGGTCATGGAAAGCGGAGGAAGGTCCTCGGGCTCCAGCTCTTGGGAGTTGCCATAGCGGATAAACGAGTCGACCCAGCTGAAAGTCACCCAAGAGAAGAGAGTCACGTTATCATCGGGCGCAACTTGGGGCTGCAATGAAAGCCAGAGGAACGGTCACGTCAGCGCACGGACGTCATTGGAAGTTTGCTATTGTAAACAGGGAGACCTCACCAGTCGCGAAAGGACCTCTGGAGACGCTAGTTTGAGGCTCCCCAGCACGAGGATAATCCCAGCCGTGGCTCCAGCGTTCACAAGTTCGAGCGCAATTCTGCCCGAGCTCGCCCAGGAAGGAAGAAAGCCAGTAATCGTCTGAATGTACCACGCCTGTCCAACTGTCCATGCTGATACCACAAACAGAAGGATGGCGGCAATGAGAACTGACCATGGAGGGGTGGTGAGAGGCCGAAAGGCAAAAGTCGAAAAGATCCCAAGCTACCGCACGAGAAGGCGTCAGAATCGATGTGAAACGTCTTGACATCCTGAGGACTGTGCAACTCACCCATACCACCACCATGCCAACAGAGAGCAGTGCGTCTCTCAAAGTCACGCCATTTTTATCAACAAGTTGAAGGGTCTTCCATCCAGTGATACCGGTCCATGCAGCAGCTTCTGCAAGAGAAAGTGCCGCCAGGACAGATTCTTTCCATGCTCTAGGCCGACGAGCTTGTTCGTCTGCTTTTTGCGCAGCCGTAGCTGGTTCAGGAGGTACGAGGGAGCGAAGGGTGACAAAGTCGGAGGAAACGAGAGCAAGTCGGTTGCCGAGTTGCTTAAAAGGCGGAATCGAGAAGAGCAAGGAGAGAAGCAGCACGATGAGAGAAGGGACAGTTCGAATGGTGGATATAAGAGAAGGAGAAGGGAGGCTCTGTATCTCATATCAGCCAAGGAATGTGTACTGAACTGTAGGATTGACATACGATATTTGAGACGTCCATGATGCTCCAGCGTCACTGTACTACTCTAGTATGGACGAAATAGCAATGCACCAACGCTTCGGGGCACTCTTAATCTGATGTAGTCAACCCGCTCGTCCTTCTAGGTGAAGACGGAGAAGACTTGATATAAACGATAGGGGTATTAGACGATATTCACTGCTCCCCAAAGTTCTACGATTGTTTCTTGTAGAAGAACAACAAATGAGCCAAAAAATCAACGAAAGCAGACAACGAAACGAGCAGATCCGTGTTGATGAATTCGCACACCCATCGGCATCCGAAAATTAGCCCCGGTGCCCCAGCAAAAGGCACCCGAATCGCCTTCCATGGTTTTTGGCGCGCCTATTTGTTGATCCCTTTCAGCTGCTAATCGCAGGCCTATTTCGGCCGCAAAATGTTATCAATCGCTGTCCCCTGCGTCCTCCGCAAACGAGCGAATTCTATCCACCTCTAAAGAAATCCCAAAAAATCGGCTCTTACCACATTTTCCCGCCTAGCACATCTATCTACCCACCACCACAAAAAGCAGAGTCCATCGAAAATGTCCAATGAAGCGAACCGAGAATTAGCTAGATTATGGCGTGTTTCCCGAACCGTCCACGAGATGGTTAGAGATCGAGTGAGTCTTGGAACTCTGTGCTCTGACTTTGGCTGGGTAGAGAGAGCTAGTAATGTGATTTACTAACAGGGAATAATGGTTAGGGGTACTTGCTTGCCGATTATGAGATCAACGTTTCGTTCGAAGAGTTCAAGGACAGGCATGGTGCGACTGGATCTGTCGAGTGAGTGTGCCCATCCTCATGAACCTGCCATCTTGCCAGGAGGGCTGTCGCCATAGATGGATGAAATGTCCGCAAGCTGACAAATCTTCAAGCCGTTCCAACATGAGCTTCGATGCCATTCACGAGAACGACAACACCGACAAAATCTTTGTGTACTTTTGCGCGGACAAGAATGTCAGCAAGGCTTCTATGAAGACGTATGCATCTCTTCGCCTCGGAGAGGTGACGCATGGACTGACGGCTATGCGTTAATTTAGTTTTATTGGTTCTATGGACAAGATGGGTGCTAGGCGAGGAATCATCATCTGGAGTGAAAAGATGTCACCGGCGGCCAAAAAGGTGCGTTGTTGGCCCCATCTTCGTCTTTTAAAGCGCACATCAGCTGACGGGCTGCGGTCCTCAAAACAGACATTACAAGAAATGCAGTCCGAGTATCACCTCGAAGATTTCCCAGAATCCGACCTTCTCGTCAACATCACCAAACACTTCCTCGTCCCCAAGCACACCGTCATGAAGCCTGAAGAAAAGTCTGCTCTCATCAAGCGATAGTGCGTCAAGTCCTTTCACCCCTTCACCCGCTCCCAGTAATCATCTGCTGATGTAGTACTATTTTAGCCGGTTGAAGGAGACTCAGTTACCACGTATCATGATCACCGATCCCGTGGCCAAATACTACGGCTTGAAGAGAGGACAGGTTATGAAGATTGAGCGAGCGAGTGAGACTGCTGGACGGTCAGTCATTTTTAGTGCCTCTCCTAGAGCGTTTGTGCGCTGACCCCGAATCAGGTACATTACTTACCGTATTTGCATGTAAAGAGGTTTTGGTAGATGACAGTAAAGTAGTTTCGGGATATGGATTTGTTTTCATCTATTATTGCATGATATGTATAACGTTTATTTTGACAAGCGGGGCAATTGTCTTGCAACTGTACCGCGTCTAGCTGCTTGATCCGGCTCTAGTGAACATGAAAGGGAGCAAGCATTGAAAGATCCATATGCAAGACAAACATCTATCTGTAAACACACAGAGCTCTATATATATAACGGAACGAAAATGACCCCAGGCATCCAAAAAAGTTGTAAATCTTTAAAAACAAAACTCATGGCACATTCCTTCTTCTATGAGTATGATGCCCACCTATCCTTCTAAGCATCCAGAGCAACAGTAGCCGTAGCAGATTGTGTCTCTATAGCTTCAGCGATAGACGCCTCCTCTCTTTTAACCACACCTTCCGCAGGGTCACTATTCTTATCCGTCGATTGTGCTACAGCAGTCTCTAAAATTGCTGCAGACTTTGTTTTGGGGGTAGGAACTCGACGAATGGCCTTGTCATCACGTTGCTTCCTCATCCATGCACCCTGTAGAGGAAAAGACAAGGTCAATCAGCTGCTGCTTGAAGCGAATGTATGATATGAAAAAAACTACACGGTACTCACATCCTTTGGCCTCCTCTTCCTCGCCCAAGCTTCTTCCAGCTCTCTCTGCTCCGCCATTACTTTCTCAAGGTGCATCTTGTCATTCGCAAGGTCAAACACGGGTCCACCAAACTTGAAACCACCACTTTGTCCGGCAGCCACAGTGGGCGCGGTTGACAGATCTGCAGAATCGACGGGCAGGGGTTCCTGGTAGCCTATGCCTGCAAGAGCGGAAAAGAATACTATTGTGCAGCTGTCATACCGACAGTTTTAGCTTGGGGGCCTGGGATAAGAAAAAAGGTGCGTGCCAAAGGACTTACGAGAAAAAGATGAACAAAAATGGAAGATTCCCTCTTTTCGCAGCTCTCATGAACCTAGCGCCGATCGCTCTTCCAATCCTCTGCGGCGTCAGCTTCTTCCACCCGGGACCGTCTGAATTTGCTGCAGGTCCTCTTGAGGGCGATCTGTCGATGGATATTATATGGTCTCCGACTCGACTGGGAGTGAGAGTGGCTTGCGGGTTTTTAGGAGATGGTGGAGGAGAGCGTTGTGATGAAGAGGGGCCATTACCATTTTCAGCAGCAGAGTACGACCCTGATGCTGTCCTGGAGGTGAGGGCGGGGCCTTGGGGTGGTGGGAGATGGGTTTGGTCTGACATGGCGCGCAATGGAAGATCGAGAGGATGGCGAGATGGAGATCTCTGAGAGGCGGCAGCAATTGTGGGAAGGGTGTAATCGAGAGTGTGAAAAGGGGATAATAATATGGTGCTCGATTGACGCGATGGGAGCCCTAGGCGGGTGTCGCGGTCTCAGCTTGCACGATTATTGAAAGAGCAGTTGCTGGACGACAGGAAACAACGTTGATGACAAAAAGAATGCATAGGATGAGATATAGTTTCCGGCCTGGAGCTCTCTGGCGCTGGAAGAACTCAGCGTCAGGGTGCGCAAAGCCAAAACACGTCTGCGCTGGCAGGAACGCGATTATTCGTCTAAGTTTACTCTTCGCTTCCCATCTTTTCGTTTCCGTCTCCATCTTCCACCTTCGTATCCATCAATCATCTCTCATTCTTCATTTATCATCGCTCTTACACCTCAGACATGCAAAAACCGTATGGTACGCGCAATTCATCCGATAAAAAACCATTAATATAGTGACATATACAAAAACTGTCCTTGTTCCCTACTACGCCGCCTCGACGCGCGCGACATGACGTCGGGCAAGGCAGCAGGCAGTTAACCTAATACGATATACGGTATACGGAGCTTATACCAGCTTTTGGAGGGTGAAGATAACCTTGCTATTGAACGCCTAAGAGGATCTTTAAACAGCGATACACTGGGTGCCATTGAGACGGAAGGCAGATTTGCAGCTGTAGACTATGGGAATCGTGAGTACAGAATCCAAAACATTCAAAAAGAAGCAATTACCAGCACAAGAGCCCAACTCGCAACCAACGGACAAGGCATTCGGGATCTGGGTGCAGTCTTGACCCTCGCCAGTGGAAGAGCAACCACCGCAAGACTCGAGCTCGGTAGCGAAGTCGACACATTCGTAGGCCCATTCACCACCGGAAGCGCTGTTAACGGTACTGCAAAACCATCGTCAGGTACTTGCAGCCATCTAGAATTATGCTGCTCACCAGGCATGGAGAGAGCCAGGGCAATACATTCGGTCAAGCTCGGTCTGGGGGTAGAGAGTTTGTTGCTGGCGGGCCTGAATAGTTCGCTTGCCTGAGGCGACTCAGTGATGCTCACACTGTTTCAGAAACAATCGTTGCTCACCTTTTCCTTTGTTGGCCGCTTGAGAAGGAGAAGACCCTCCTGAACTGCAGCATTCTAGGGAGTGACGTCAACAAACAGTAACAACAATCTTTTAACCAACTCACGTTTATTGCTGTCCCAGTTGTCGCAATCGGGTTCAGGAGCACGAGAGTGGAGAGGCTTGCACTTTTTAAGGGTCTTGTGCCAGAACCAGTTGGTGGGACAAGTGATACCACTAGGGCATGATCCCTTGGGAGGACTGGTGTGCCAAGAGTTGTCGCAACAAGAACTAGATCGTTCGTGCCACCATTGATCGCCGGAACAGCTACCAGTGTTCTTGGCACACTTCTTGGTCTTCTCATTGAAAGTGTAACCTGAGTGCAACAATGTCAGAGATATTGATTACATGTATAAGAATTATTCACCTTCTCCACAGTCACAACTCGCAACCTCGGTCTGGGGAATACAGCTTAAACTAAGGTGAGTGGAAAATTGAATAGCAGTGGAAGAAAAGTGCTTACCACTTGGCAGTCTTGTGCATGAACCAGTTGAAGGGGCATATCAAATCAGACGAAGGGCTGTAATCAATGTCAGCCACCTATCAATATTACCACCCAGTTCAACTTACGTGGTCCGAGTTTGAGGAGAAGAGCAGAGAGGGTTGCCCAATAGTTGGGTGAAGAAGTCACCAGAGGAAGAACAAGAGTTCCTCTCAGAGACGGAAGCCTTGACAGTGATCGAGGCAGAAACACCAACGTTGATTCTGGTACCCACAGCCAAGGAGATTCCGTTGGCATGGGCGTAAGAAGCGAGACCGAGAAGAGCAAAGATGTTGGTAACGAGCATGCCGTCCACAGTGTTTTTTAAGGTAGGAAGAAGTGTCGCCTTGGTCGAAAGAAAGAGTGGCTATTAACTTAAATAGGTATGGTAACCCTATAAAGATCTGGAGTATGGGAGCCTGGTGGCAAGAATGAGGCGGGATTCGGGAAGGAAGGAAAACGGGTCGGTGCTGTGATGGATGAAAGAGAATCGATGAAGAAGGGGGTTATTCGGAAGGCAGGATTGCCTTTATATCGCAAAACAAAGGAAATGGTCGGCTGATGATCATCGTTCTCTTGCAAGAACGTCCTTTGGAGTTGTCCTAATAGCGCACTGGCAACCGTCGCCAAAGGGAGTGTGTCTCAGCGCACTGACCTCCATCAAGGGCTAAAAATCCCGACATCTGGAACTCGTAAACTGTTGGGGCTTGAAATCGGTACGAGCATGGAGAGGGTAGAAGCTGAATGTAGAGGCACGGCGAAAGCAAGACAAGGCAGCTGCAGTAAGGGAATCATATGTAACCGTCAGGAGCAGTGACATCCTGCAGCGCAGCAGAAAGCAATAATTTGTACGTCAACGAACCAATCCGTTTGTTCTGTCTCTTTGCTACCAAGTGGCCAAGCCGTGCAGCTGTCGTTGTTCAAATATTTCAACTTGATACATGTCCCGAGGATCTGATGGTCCGGAACAGGGCTTCCGAAGGCTCTGTTACTCGGCTCTTTGTCGACGGCGTGTTGTGATTGTGAGGCGTTGTATGGAATAAAAAGACCACGATGATGGTGTTTCATCCATCTTTGCGCTCGGACCTCTTTGGGACGCGTATGCATCCTCGGTGCGTCGAGCGGCCGATCCTCGCGTCACCCTACGGTTCCTGTCTTTACTGTTATTTACATGAGAATCTCCGGACGCAGGATTCTTTTGTTTTCACGTGTAGTTGCATGATGCATATTGACATCATGGCTCATGGACAATGGACAGCTCAACCATTCTACCCAATGCTAACGGGCGTTTCTTTTAACAACAACGGTGATGGCTCTCGTAGATGTTCGGCCGGCTAAATTCGACCATGTCTCTCAGCTGCTGAAACGAAGCTTGAAGATGTACTATTACGATACCACATCTCACCATCATAATATACCCTCGTACAATCGAGAGGAAGGTCAACGAATAAAATCAGCTGTTCGCTGTCTGTCAATGTTAATTGGTGGTAAAGATATTCCGATCCGAATACTGACGCACTAACAACTTCCGCTGGTTGCTGTTTGTTGTTGTTGTTGCTTCCCTGCCCTCGATCGTACCCCGCCAGTAGTATCTACCATTATTTACTTTGACCCCTAGCCATGCATAATCCTCCACTATTATGCTTGACTTACCATTCATAATGATTCACAAATCACGTTGAACCTTTTTGCCGCTCGGTTCTTCGCCTGTCTCACATTCCTCCTTGGGTGCCGATAATGGACAGTTTCAGATCAAAAGAAGCAACGCGCCTTTTGTTTGGTGGTTTATTTTGTAGTTCTTTCAGCAGCAAATGTCAGGTCATTTTTGGAGTGACAGCATTTCTTTCGCTCCCTGTGCTCATTGTTCACTCATTGTTCGTTACACAGGTGATTGTTAGTTGCGAACAGCAGCTTGTATGATTAAAGTACCTCTCCATGTTAAACCACTCACTCATTATTTGTCGCATGAGGAGGTTTTTTTACTTTTTGCGTTGACACGCGCTCGTTGATTTTTTGGCCTCATCGGTTCATGGAAGTGCCTGAATCCACAATCTGTTTTAAAGCGACTTCTGGGCTAGCTAGAAGCAGTGACTAACTACCTACTGACTGTGGCCGATGACTAATAATTAGGTGGTACTCGGAGGCTTCAACTGCCAATTATTTCTTCTTCAGCTGTTTATTTACATACATCGGCTACCATTAGCCGCCGTTCGTCGGTTATCAGTACGAGTAATCAAATAATGGCTGAATAGTGGTTTTTTGTTGTACCAGTCATACCAACAAGCCCTTCCTTACCCCCCAAAAGGAGAAAAGGCAAGATTCTTTGCATTACTAGCCACTAACCCGCTGGGAAAGATATCTTAGCCATAGAGAAACAACATTTTATACATAGATGCAATGCTTCAAAACGATGAATGGCAAATGATATAGATAAAAACGAAGTTACAGACAGATTATACCAGACAGATTATACGAAGTTACAGACAGATTATACCAGACGACTAAACTCTATTGATAATCAATGACACCAAATTTCCGCGAACTACCTTCAGATCACACTCAATCAAGTGCAGTCTATTGACGACTCAGGTTTTGCATTTGAACGAGCTCATACTGCAAAAATTAGTCATTGCCCTTGAATGAAAATGGACAGATGGACACTCACATAGCCTCCCTTCTTGGACAAAAGCTCTTGATGTGTTCCTTGCTCAGCCACCCTGCCTTCAGAGAAGTAGTAGATCTGGTCAGAATGTTGAATTGACGACAAACGATGAGCAATCGCAATGGTTGTTCTACCCTTGGCTGCCTTATCAAGTGCCTCCTGAACGACCTTTTCTGACTGACTGTCGAGTGCAGAGGTAGCTTCGTCAAGGAGCAAGACTTTAGGATTTCGAATGAGGGCACGAGCGATAGCGATACGTTGCTTTTGACCACCAGAAAGCTGAGAGCCTTTCCCACCGACTTCAGTGTCAAAACCATCTGGCAAGGATACAATAAAGTCGTACTAAAGCAAAAGTTAATATTGTTCCTCGAGAATGGATGTTGAACGCACGATATTGGCATCCTTGCAGGCAGAATCAATCTCATCCTGAGTCACCTCCTCTAAGGGCTTGTTCGCACCCAAAAGAATATTAAACCTGATTGTACCAGCATAAAGGGTCTAAGAAAAAATTCAGCAACGTTCTCACTTGTTAGCTTATTACTTACAGGTTCTTGAGAAACAAGGGAAATCTGGCTACGGTAACTCGCCAAGTTGAGCTCCTTAATATCAATGCCATCCAAAGTCACACGGCCAGCCAAAGGGTCGTAGAACCTCTCCAACATTTGAATAGTGGTAGACTTTCCACAACCGGAAGGACCGACGAGGGCCACACTGAAAAACAGAGTTAGAAAATCAGAATATTCTTCAGTCGAGCTCACTTACTAAGTGCCGGCAGGAACATCAATAGTCAAATTCCTCAGTACTCTCACTCCCGGCCTGGTGGGATACCTGAAGTGAACACCTTCAATTCGCACGTGACCAACGACGTGCTCGTGATCAAGCACCTTCCCTTCACTAGATTCAGCATTGATGGCTGGTTCGTTGTCAATGCTTCGAAAGATGGAAGCGGCCGAGGAATTAGCCTTGGAAGCATCCGGGACGAAGGTGAAGACGTTTCCAGCTTGAATAGACGCAAAGACCTAGAGAAAGTTAGCGTCAAGGAGCGCTTCACCAGAATAGACACCTACAATGGAGTTCAGGACAGTATAGAAACTAGCAGTGGTGTATTTGCCATTGATGATCCATAGAGCACCAATGTAGAAGACCAGAGCAATGATACAGAAAGTCAAACCCTGACTCGCCGCAAAGAGGCATTGGGATTTAATAGAAGTACGGCTGATTTTTCTGTTAGCAGGATCCTGGCGTAAACTTGAGTACTCACAAATTTAACTTCATAGGAGCTTTAAGAGCTTCAGAATAGATCTCCCTTACATCCTTCTCCCTGGTAAGACTGGCTACTGTCTTAACGGCTCCAGCGGCTTCACTGGCAAGATGTGCACTAGCGGCATGGAGCTTCTTCATACGTTGGTCCTTGAGTACGACAACCTTGAGACGAATGTAACCTCCAGAGACAAGGATAGGGATACAAGCGATACCAATCAGAGCAAGAACTACCTCAAACCGTTAGATTCTTAGACAGTGCTTGGTAAAGTAACGTACGAGGGCCGTAGCACAAGCCGATGATACAACCACCGAGAAGAGTGGCGCAGGACTGGATGATTGTACCCAAAGTAGGTCCGAACAGACCCTGCACCTTCTGAGGTTGATCTGCAAGGTTGGATGTGACGGCACCAGTCTTGAATAACATGAGCACCGCGACAAGAGCAAAAAAAGCAGAGTCACTTACAGAGTTGTGTTCCTCGTCGAACCATTCAATATCATGTCGCAAAGTAGAAGTGAACAGCTTTTTCCTCAAGACACCGTTCAAATCCCAACCAGCGTGAGAGAAACCGGCACTCTGGAAGAAGATGACAAATCCAGCCGCGAGAGCAGTGATGAAGTACCATAAGCTGATGCTATGCGTTAGCTAATGCAATTTAAAATGAAGACAAGCACCACTTACGCTCTGCGGCTGAGAGCATCTCGAAGTTCGGTAGGATCTTGAATCTCAAAGTCGGAGAGGGCTTTGCCAAAAAGGATGGCCAAAGCAGGATAAACCATGCCAGCACAGATGGCAGCGATAAACGCTAATTAGAAGATTCAGTAACTTGATATCGTCAAATCCTATGAGTGGCCATTCTCACCTATAATGTATATAAATTTATCGGCGGAGTTCATTCTCAACAGCCTGGCATACAAACCAAAGCTTGAAGGTATCTTGTCCTCGCCTGCAACTTCCTCCGCCCTCTTGGCTTGGATGTCGTCCATGGCGATACTGGCCAAAGACCTCCCAGTCACTGCACGGTGAAGCTGTCTGTCCTTTTCTTGCATAGGCGATGAAGGACCTCCGAAAACGACATCGTCAGGGTCATCGATATCGTCATCC
>NC_006670.1:2135700-2145700 GCF_000091045.1 Cryptococcus deneoformans JEC21
CTTCTCGGAGTCGATGACTTCTTCGTCACGGCGGGCTTGAAGATGGTCGGAGCCAGCTGCAGCCGCAGTGGGACCTGGAGAGGCAGACATTGGTGGCGCTTCGGTACTGGATAGGCGGATTTACCAGTTGAATGGGTGTACCTTGAGCAGGTATGTCTCTATCAAATTCAATGTGTTGATAGGAAAGGAAGAGATGGAGTTGTGAAAGAGGTGAAAAATGCAATGTTAGTGATGGCTTGTTGTTGGCCGAAAACTGAAATGCCCGGAACCGAGAAGTTGACGCGGCGACTCGGCTGACGGCTTACGGAAACAGTGAGCATGTGCTTGCACCGAGGAGCCTACTTTTTCTTTTCACTCACCAGTTTTATGTCTTATGCTTTTTGTTCCTCGGGAAATAATGCGAAAGAGGCGGATGTACGGGCAGTATCAAAAAGGAAGGAAAGGGAAGCAGGCGGTGTATCAAAGCGCCACTTGTATTCATATGCAGCAAAAAGCACGGCGCCCGATCTGCCGGTGAAAAACGGCCGTCGGGCTGACGACAGCGTGGTAATAAATAAGATCCCGAAAACAAATTTAAACGGAAAGGACGGGGCGGGCAGGAACCGCAAGCCCGCTGCATCATGCAGCATGGAGCACGCAGCAAAGGCTATACTCAGCCACAAATCACAGCCCATCATAGAAGTGCGCCTGTCCAGTTTTCCTAATTAATGAATTTCTTACACGTTGCGTCGGCGCCAAGAGGAGCCCAGGCTTACGTGCCCGCTCGGCACAAAAGGTGGTGCTCGGGCGCCGGTCAGATAAGATAAAAAAATGATCTGCCGGATGGCCGGAACTAATTGGGAATCACGCATTTCTGCATATCCTTTCCTTTCTCCCTTCGTCTTCCGCCGTCTTACTCATTATTTAATTCAAGCGAAGTACTTTGCGAATATGTCAGGCGTATTCCTTGGAAGCTTTCCCTCCATTACCTTGGCTTCAATGACGTACTGATATGGGCTACTTGTATTTGCATTGAACTCTTTTAACTTCGTTCCACTGCTTTAATTTTGCCACCTATGCAATTTTAGCTGCTTTTTTCCTCTTACGCCGGCCAGACCTTGCGTCCAAGGTACCTTCCCCTTTCTCCATATCAATTCCTGCCGCCCGCTCTCTTTCATTGATTTATCTTAACCGCCGAGCTAAAGTACTCCTCGTGAACATCTCAGAGCTTTTGTTCCTGCACTGAACAGAAGACTGGAGGTGGGTGGCACATCAGAACAACAAAATAATCGGAGGTCGGGGCAAAGCCCCGCTACGCGAGCGACAAGAGGTATGGGTACAAACCTTGCAGCGCAAGTTTCCACCAAGTGTCATTATTACTCTGTGATACTTGCATTCAGCAATCTAATCTGATCGTATTTTGACTTCAATGTTTATCGTTTGTTGCTTTAATGCCCTATCACTTGTGCGATGCCCACCAATACTTCCTTACTCGACGAATCGGATCGCATCTTATCACCAGTCGACGTATCCCGCAATATCATTGTAAATCATCATCGCCAAATCAAGTCGCCGGGTGCAGCTGCACAAGAGGGGAAGGAACACTGGTGCAGAATGATGGTTTTGCATATCCAAGTGACTTCTCACGTTGCATTCTTCCATATAATGGATTTCTCGACCAAAATATGAAACATATGCCCAGACGAAAGAATATTGAGAGCCCAAACTAAAGATGCGTACTAGTACATTCCTCGCACTTCTTTTCTTCCCTCCTATCCTCCTATGCCCTTGCGCATGTGACACGTCCCGCTACATCTGTTTCCGCCTGTAAGGAAATTAAGCAGAGCCGGTAACCTTTCGCTTGACTGTGAATAGGGATCAGCATTCAGACAAAATCCATCAAACAGGGCTGAAGACTCACCTTCGTCGACAATTTGGGGGTCAGCAATGGAAGAAAGATCTCCCAGTTGGTCACCCTCGCCAGCGACAATCTTTCGGAGAATTCGACGCATGATTTTCCCTGATCGGGTCTTGGGGAGATCGGAAACAAGGTACTGTAATAGTCATCAGTAAAAAACCTTTTCGACTGGATGGCGACACTTACAATCTTCTTGGGAGCAGCGAAAGGACCAATAACTTTCCTAACCTGGATAGCCAACTCCTTGCTAAGATCCGCCTCCTTGGTACTCTTTAAATCGAACTCGGGCTTCATCGTAACGAAAGCGTACACAGCCTGACCGGTAAGGTCATCAGCGCATCCAACAACGGCAGTCTCGGCGACACCCTTGTGGAGGATAAGGGCAGACTCAACCTCGGCGGTGGAGAGTCGGTGGCCAGACACGTTGATAACATCATCAACTCGTCCCTTGATCCACATGTAACCGTCATAGTCTCGGGCAGCACCGTCACCAAAGAAGAAGTAGCCGGGGTAAGGCTTCATGTAAGTCTCAAGGTACCTCTTGTGGTCCCTGTAGACGGTCCTGGCAATACTAGGCCATGGCTTCCTGGCAACGAGAACACCCTCCACATCGTTACCCTCCAAGACCTGACCAGTTTGAGGGTCAATGATGTCAACATCCATACCGAAGAAGGGGAAGGTGGCGGAACCAGGCTTGGTGGAGATGGCTCCAGGGAGAGGAGCAATAGAGATGGAACCAGTTTCGGTCATCCAGTAAGTATCAACAATGGCACATTGGTTCTTGCCCGCAAAGTCATTGTACCAATGCCAAGCCTCGGGGTTGATGGGCTCACCAACAGAGCCCAACACTCGGAGAGAGCTGAGATCGTGGTTCTTGACGTGGTCCTCGCCCATACGTCTTAACAATCGGATCGCAGTAGGCGCAGTGTAGAGCTGAGTAGCCTTCCATTTGTCGACAAAGTCCCAGTATCTGGATGGTGTGGGGTAGACGGGAGTGGATTCAAAGACGGCGGTGGTGATGCCGTTGGCGAGAGGGCCGTAGATAATGTAACTATGTCCGGTAATCCATCCGATATCGGCCATACAGGCGAATCGGTCATCCGGGTGAGCGTCAAAGACGTACTTGAGGGTAAGGGCGGCGCCGAGGAGGTAACCACCGGTGCAGTGGACGACACCCTTGGGCTTACCGGTGGAACCAGAGGTCTACGAAGCGTTAGTCCTAAAACTGCATTGGAAGCTAGGAAACAATTCACGTAGAGGATGAAAAGAGGGTCCTCGGAAGCCATCCTCTCGCAAGGGCAGTAAGCGGGCATCTTGGCACACTCTTCGTCCCACCATTTGTCACGACCTTCAGTCATGGGGACCTTGTTGCCGGTTCGTCGAAGGACGAGAACGTTCTCAACAAGGGGGCACTGCTGGAGAGCGGCATCGACGACTGAGAGGTGTAAGTTGGAATTTCTACAATAAAACAGATCGACCTACTTTGCTTAGTAGCAATACTCTTACCACCTCGTCGACCCTCGCTAAAACATCATTAGCTTTATATACTACAAATTTGTTCAAAAATTCGACCTACTCGGTGGTGATCAAAACCTTGCATTCACAGTCATTGACTCTATCCCTCAAACTCTCGGCGCTAAAACCGGCAAAGACAGCAGAGTGAATGGCACCGATCCTGGCACAAGCAAGGAACGCAGCAGCGGCTTGCCAAGTCATGGGAAGACTTAATGTAGCCTGTCAGCTACTGAGACTCGATTTTCAAAGAATCCATTTTCCTGGCTGCAACTCACTAGATGGACACAGCGTCACCCTTCTTGACACCGTAGCTCTTGAGGACATTGGCAACTCGGCAAGTCTCCTGCATGAGCTCCTCGTAAGAAATCTCACGGGACTCAGAGGGCTCGTCGGCCTCGTAGATGATGGCGGTCTTTTTCGGGTTCTTGTAGAAGTGTCGGTCAAGACAGTTGTAAGCAGCGTTCAAGGTACCTTCGGGGCTGCAAAGTCATCAGTCAAATCATCCACACCCAGAGCGTTCCCACATTTCACTCACAACCACTGAATGTCTCCGTGCTCAAAGCCACCGGCCCTGACAGTCTTGAAGTCCTCATACCAATCAAGAGTCTCCCTGGCCTTTGCGGCCCACCACTCATCATTATTGGGACCAACAGTCTTGGCCCATTCATTGACGTAGGCCTCGTAATTGGGACCAAGGTGAGGCTTCGGGCGGCCTTCCTTGCCCTGCATACGAGGAGGGGGAGCGAAGAGGTCCTCAGACTCGGGGACGGAGTCGGGGAGAGGGTGAACGTGGTGGACGCCGGGTGCAACTTCTGTCTTGCCCATGTTGACTACTGATATGTGGATGTTGCGTAGAGCACGTGTACGGAATAAAGTTAATATGCGCTGTTGTGTGCGGCGGAATTAATTGTTGGGGAAACGGGGACGGTTGTCAGCGGAGAGTGGCTTGACCCGTTCGGGAGCGGGGGGCTTACCTTTCGTATTGGTATTTCGGCGGTCTCCTATAAGTTATGTACTAATACTTGTATTGCTGTTGCGCCTGTCACTTGTGGTACTTCTGGGTGTTCCTTGCTACAACGTATGCCTGAATACAACTTGTGGATTTGCAGACTGCAGCTCGCTCAAAAGTTCTGGTGTTTTTATATCCAGTCGCATTCGCAGTATTCCACCGAGGGCCCGTCAACCGGCAGTTGATACAGCCGTCAGCAGATCGTATATCCGGTAAAAATCCATTACCGGCCCGTCCATTTCCTGCTTCACCTTCCCCAATTCGCCCTTTTCCATACTTCATTAGCGCTGGATATCAAATACCCGACCTCGCAATATTCTCGATCACATCTATCAACCAGCCTATCACGCTTGCACCGCTGGCTGTAGCGGCCTCGCGCTATAGCGCCTAGTGACACGCATCCTATTGCTCAGCTTCCATTAATTATTAAAAGGCGCGGAGGCGTACGGACGACTATCGAGGTCTGCATTTTCATCAGGTTTGGTTGGGTTAACCGAATAAAGCCGGGTTGGGCTGTTTGGCTCATGTAAAGACAATCTGAAGGTGAGGAAGAGGATACATGGGCCATAACAGCCTAAATTAACTGGGCATGAAGTGTAGTATTGGGCCAGATGAGGATGACCGGAGAAGCCGCCGAGTGGGGACGAATCGCAAACAGATATCCCTAACTCCCTTCTATATCTTTCTCGATGTATGATGGAACTGTCAACATCCAATAAGGGTAAGGAAGTCGACTACTTAGATAACAGAATCCCGTTTAATACATGCCATACTCATCTTGTCCCCAGTCATCTTCCGTGATGCTCACCCACGCCAGGTAAATCAGTGTCATTGATACAATCTCGAGAAAAGTGGTGAGAAACGCAGAGTTGACTTTTCCGTTCGAGGCCTGGGTATCACTGTCAGAAGCGAGCGAAATGGGTGATGACTAGGAGCGCCTACGTTGCAAAGAGGCTGGGACGCCAGGAAAAAAACAAGCTGTGCTGCCACGAAGAAGGCAAAAGAAGCTAGGTACAAAACTAAAACCAGTAAGTATCTCTGCCGACTCGTCATAAATCTTCGCCTTACTCGCAGGCTTTCTCTCATCCAACACCTTGATCACAATGTACAACATGATGAGGATGTAGAGGACTGAGAAGCTATACGGACCCCTCTTAGCAAATGCCAGCTTCAAGACATTGTGACTTACGCTGCTGGCAATATCAATGAGAATACGAACAATGCAATGCCTTTCAAGTTCTCCGCATCCGCTATGGAAGTCAAATGGAACGCTTGACTCCAGTGCAGACCTGTGTCGAGGGAGATATAAAGAGTGGCTGCAAAGAAAAGTATACTGAAGATTGAAAGTGGCACCAGTGCCGCTGCTGTTCCATCCCTATCTCTCTTATCAGCACTACTTCCCCTCAACACTTGACAATTTGTACACCCACTCGACTATCTGGGCAGCAATCAAAGCGTTCCCTAACAAAAGCCAGAAGAAAACGACGATAATGCCAATGTGGATCGCACTGACGACAACGAGGCCTTTTGACCCTTGCTTGAGGAGGGAGGTCATGGTCACGATTTGGAGAGCTGAGCGAACCCCGAAAGCGACGAGCAGTAAACGAAGTTCAGCCCGTCCGACGGCCGCCCATCTTCGAGAAGCCCGAAAAGCGAACAGTGAAGCGATTAAAACTGCCACGGCTGAAAGAACGATAAGGGCTGGGTGCGATATGGTAAGCAACATATGGCAAATGTGGAGGATAACGACTAACCAATATCTCCAGAAGATCCTCTTTGTCCTATCCGAGCTATCTCACAATTTGACCCCACGCCTGTTCCTGCATCCCGTTTGGCTGCGAGTACCGCCAAATCTTCGTTGGAATTTTGCCTCGTCTGTTGATTGTCTAGTCAGCGAGTATAACCAATCCCAATAAGCAACATACGACATTGTACTGGCTGAAGAAAGTCGAGCTTTCGGGGAAGAGGGTAGTGAGGAATGGGGTATCATTCTCGAATAGTTGGGAGAAGAATAAGTTGCACTGTGGCAATACGGTATGTGAGCCTGACGAGAGGTTCAGTTTGTTGACGGGCCCGTATCCCATCTTGGAACCTACACATCCACCCAAAAGAGCCGAATGGTTCTGGCATGTTGCTGGCTATATCTTCTCTGATAGATGATGCGTTTCTTTGAACGTTTTTCGATGGTTGGTCCTAAGCTTGCGCTTGGTATGCCGGTGGTCTGGAACTATTATTCAACAGTTTGCCGAGCTCTGACCTCTTATAATGGTTTGTCGTCAGGCGGTCGTTAAAATCGTTTGAGATCAGCTTCCAGAGCTAAGAGTTGAATGTGTGATCTTTAGTGGTGACAGAGGAGTGACTGCTAGCGTTATTAAGAGAGGGTAAAGATGAAGAAGAGGATGATAAAGGAGTTGCCAATTTTGTTAATGATGTGCTCCTCCAGGTGTATGCACGTCCGTAACAACATCCTCCAGCAGGGCACACAAGGTGTCTGTGCGTAAGGAACCATTAATACATGTCGGTATCGCCGACTATAGAAGGTGGAGTATTTTCGTGAAGAAACTTGATCTTTGTTCAGTAATAGAGTAGCGATACAAGGATGATCGAGCCGTTCTCATTCTAGTCAAGTCATACCAATCGAGTGGCAAATCTTGTATGTAGAACGCAGAACCGATAAAATCGACCATTAGAAGTGGAGGAAGAAGAAGGAAGGAATGCCGTTCAAAGTTTATTGCGGCCGATGTCCTTCGAGATTACCTGATCTTCTTCAATCAGTGTGTTTTTTACTGCATAATCTCTCTCAGGGCTGGCCAGAGATAAGCATATGGATGTCAGCGATAGAATTATCTATAGGATAAATAAATGACTTGGCGAAAAGACGAGCGACTAATATATCACAACTCAACAACAACACGGTATATCGAGCTAAGAATATTGCTACTTCATGCTATGAGGTCATCACACACCAGAAGGGAAAGATGAAACGACACTACTACGTACTGACCTGTTCATTACACTCCAAATGATCCCAGGATCCCATGAGCCAACGGAGACTGATTGTTTGACTAGCTCGTACTCCGTCTCCTCAGCAGCGTCCGGCGGCACTGATGGATGCATGGTTCGCCATGGCGTCGGGTTAAAGTTTCATGCAACAAAACGTTCCATTCCAATCTCAACTTCATAAAAGCCCGAAAGACAAAAGGATCTTCTGCATCATCATATTGTGTTAAATATGGCATCCCCACTGATTTTCCGTTTCTCTTATAGCTTTTGCCCCGGAGCATTTGGCGATCCTGGAGCTGAACGCGTCGAGTCCCTGAGGACAAAAGTCAAAAGTCTCGGCTACTGTTCGGATTTGTTCCCGCAAACGCGTTTGCCAGGGAAGAGTTTAAATCCGTGTTTCTCCCTGAGAGGTCCGACGCGCGTGTTATTTCAAACTGCTCAAGGCGCATTCGCCGTAATTTCTTCCTTTAGACCGTCCATTTAGAGCCAGACGCTGCAATCATAGCTCCCTACGGACAACACACCTAGGATTGTTGGCGAGCAATACAAACCTGATGCCGAGAATCAAATCCCTGCCCAGAGCCGCAATAAGAAGTGATGCAAATAGCGTGGCTGAGTGGTGAATGTTTTTGCGGCGGACAATAATTAAGCTCATCGTCGCGCTTGGATGCAATTCTCTCCTCCTCTTTCTCCACTTATTCTCTTCTCTTTCCATCCATCTTCTCTTTCATACATCCATCCTTCACGCCGTCTCCTCATTCCCCTCCACCTCCCGCCCGACACTTCCACACCGAACGCCGATTCTCTACAGACAGTCCTTTAACACCCGACTAGTTGCACTGCGTGCACGAGCCTCTGCCTTTGGCCCTTTACCATCAAATTCCTCAAGGACCCCTGTAACTTGCTATAAACAGGTGAGTCCTCTTTTCTGTTTGCCTCTTTTTATTCTTCCTCATTCTTTCTTCTTCCTTCCTTCTCCATCCTCTTTCGCGCCGCCCCCGTCTCCTGTGCCATCATCGCGCCTTTCTCCCAACAGCGCAGAATTCTTCCTTCCTCTTGGCATCATCCACTTGGCACTATCCACTATTACGACCCATCATTACGAAAAAGTTTCGAATTGTTCCCCTTATCCAGATCGCTCACGCCTTTAACGTCTGATAGTTACGACCCACATTCATTCTCTATCACGATTCGTTCAAGCGGAAATCACAAATCAACTTCTTAACCCTATAAACGAGGCTGGTACTCGTCTGTCTATCATCGATCATGTCTGCCTTTACCTATACCGCCGCTCTCTTTTCCCTTATCTCCCTCCTCCCTTCCGCGCTCGCCGGTCCGACTGCTGGAACTACCTACTCCGTTTCTCCTAACCAACACCCTTCCATGTGTCTCGCTCCTGCCAATAATTGGGAAGGAGCAGATGTTGTGCTCAAGGACTGTGACGAGGATGACACCACCTGGTTGTGGACCGGCCAATCGTTTCAGAACACGGCGACCGACCTCTGCATTGATATCCGAGACTACGGGGCGTGGTCAGGAAACAAGGCTCAGGTTTGGGGCTGCTTCTCTTACAACACCAACCAGCAGTTCACTGTTGAGGAATCTATGATTCATTGGGACAACTTTTGCTGGGATTTGACAGATGGAAGCTCTTCGGCTGGTACGATGCTTCAGATCTGGAGTTGTTACAGCTACAATGACAATCAGCAATGGACGCTTACTGAGATAGAAGAGGTGGATGAGTGCGATGCCAGTAAGTTATTCCCTCTTGACATTCAAGCGTTTTATCAAGTCTAATGGCCGTCGCAGCATCGGTCACTGAAACTGCCACCATCATGTCGACTGCTACTGCTTCCGTCTCTGATCTTTCTACCGCCACTGCTTCTGTGTCTGCATCAAACATCACCGAAGCTGTCACCGCCACCGAATCGCTCACCGCGTCAGTCAACGCTACGGACCCTTTCTTCACCGCGTCAGCCACCGACTCGGGTTATCAGGTCAACGCCACTGCCTCTGCGACTTACTCTAGCTACGACGTTAATGCTACCGCCTCTGCCACTGACTCTGGCTACGAGTCCATCAATGTTACTGCTTCTGCTACCGAATCTGGCTACGAGTTTGTCAACGCGACGGCCTCTGCTACTCTCTCCGCCGAGACTTCTACAGCCACCAATAGCAGCATCGGTGAAGGTCTTTGGTCTCCTCACAAATCTTCTTCCGTTTCCTCCGATGACTGGTCATCCGAGACTGCTACCCGTTCCAACACCGAGTGGTGGGCTACTTCCACTGGTTCCGACTCTTGGGCGTCTGCCACCGCCTCTGCTTCCAACCCTGGGCAGAATGCTTCCCAGTCTGACTCCTGGAACGCCACCAGCACAGCGTCCAACCCCTGGGAGACTGCTTCTTCTCAGGCCTCGAATGAGACCTCCACCGACTCTTGGGGTGCCTCTGCTACTGCCACTGCTTCCCAGTCTGACTCCTGGGACGCCACCAGCACAGCGTCCAACCCCTGGGAGACTGCTTCTTCTTCTCAAGCCTGGAATGAGACCTCCACCGACTCTTGGGGTGCCTCTGCT
>NC_006670.1:2148200-2213200 GCF_000091045.1 Cryptococcus deneoformans JEC21
TCTCCGTGGGCGTTGACCAATGGCAACTGAGTATATGCCTGATTGGGTGGGTGAGCCGAAGCAAACGATATATGACCCTTTGGATGATAGTCCTGTCATTATGCAACTCTGTAAGCACCCTGCACCCCATTAGAGGGGGAAGAATACCTACCTGGCTCACTACAACCACTGCCCAGTCCCATTTCCGGTCGAGCAGTCCAGTTATTACGGGCAAAACCTCTCTCCCGTTTGGCACTGCCAAAGACCCCGTGGGCGGCAAAAAGTCGTTTTGAACGTCTACGATGATTAGTGCCGTGCTGGCAGGCATACTGGCCATGTTGGGATGTATGGATGCATAGACAAATTGTTTCAGTTCTGGTTGGGCCGAGGAATATACGGCTGTTTGTCGCCATCGGGTAAACTGGTCGTATGTGGGGCCAGTGCTCTGGAGAGTTCCCCCCCTTGGCCACAGCCCGTTTCAAATATAAAAGTTAAGACCTGACAGGCTTCAAGTCTACTGGCCATGTTGGGATGTACGGATGCATAGACAAATTTGTTGAGTTCTGGTTGGGCCGAGGACTATACGGCTGTTTGTCGCCATGGGGTAAACTGGTCGTATGTGGGCCGGTGCTCTGGAGATTTCTCCCCTTGGCTACAGCCCGTTTTCAAATATAAAAGTTAAGACCTGATTAGAGCTAAGATCGGTCTTAGTTTTAACTTTTAATTAATGTTTGTATGGAGAATTAGCTATTAATAGCCCGTTTCAAATATAAAAGTTACGACCTGATTAGAGCTAAGATCGGTCTTAGTTGTAACTTTTAATTAATGTTTGTATGGAGAATTAGCTATTAATAGCCCGTTTCAAATATAAAAGTTAAGACCTGATTAGAGCTAAGATCGGCCTTGGTTTTAACTCTTAATTAATGTTTGTATAGGGAATTAGCTAAAATTATAGGTATAGCCTGTTTCAAATATAAAATTAGCCTGCTTCAAATATAAAATCCACGTACGCCGCAACTTTTAATTATTATTAGTTCTCAGACGGAATCAAATTTCGTTAACTTTGTATGTGGTGATATTTGAAACCCTTTAATTATTTTATTGCCGTCTTTTGACTTGTGCCGATCTTTAACTTGTAGTTTTGACTTTTGATTGATTAAATTACATAATCAATGCGAGACGCGACTTTCGAAGCATGCGAATCGCTGTTCCGTCATCACCTTCGTTCGCTTCGTTCGCTTCATTCGCTTCGTTCGTTCAAAAGATTACTCCTTCCTAGCACAACAGCTCATTTTCACAATTTCCCTTCAAATGTGGGTGACCAAACCTAGAAGGTCCGGTACCCATCTCAGCAGAAACGTTCCCGGCAACACCCGTGTGGATGGGATAGCCCTGCTCGGCAAACTCTTTCAGGATGACCTCCGTCGCGACACTGATCTTGCCGACAGCGGAAGATCGACCTGTTTGTATAGCTCCCGTTGTCATAATCGCCAAGCCAGTCTACAGGGTAGTTCAAAATCAGCCTCCCATTGGTTCCCGTATGCTTGGTCTACATAATACGACGCTCTACTGAGGGAGAGCTAGAGAAGAGAAGACAGGATCTTGCTGTAGCCCTGCTGTATCACGAAGGTGTGCCACAGAAGGTGTCAGGATGAAGTGCAGATATGGTTGACTTGTGCATGTTACTTCTCACCACTACATTGCATACATAGAGACCAGGGCTGTCCATCTTCTTTCTCTTCTTTTGCAGCTCCAGCGGCTATTCATCGTACTTGCTTAGGATGGTGGACCTAATCACCCAGATTACTATCACTACATCCTTTCAATCCGCATTGCGAGTCACAAATAGTCCGCCATCTTCATTCAACAGTTCTATCAAATATACTCCCGAACAAAAGCTTGCCCCTCGACCGAAAGCGTCTGAAGCATGTGGCATGCTTCAAATAATATGAGATCTCGAGTCTTCTTTCACATAGTGAGTTTACCCGTATGCCTGTTGTGTTCAGTACATGACCGCAGAAACATTCTCCTTCCTCTAATCTACGCTACCCCTACATCGATCGTCGATTCATCGCTTTATTCTGATAGCGTGATTCCAGCTGCGCCACGTTATGCGTTACGCGTGCTGGAATTTGTGTTGTAGGGTTGAGCGGGAGCCGAGTAAATCATCAAGTGAGTTGATTCACACGTATTTACTCAACTATGCATGTGTGAAATTACTCTGCCAGGAAGTTTGATCGTATACCATTTTGGCACTTGATCTAAAAGGATCTTCTATTCAGTACAACAAAGTTTACTTCGGTACAACAAAGCAGCATCGTCGCATAATAAAACGCCCAAGACACAAACAACATACAACCCTTGACAGCTATTGTCTCACTGAGTGATGAAATATGGCAATAATTTCACCTTCATTGGCGAAGTCAATACCAAGTTTCTCACATCGCATAGCATATTCGGATACCGGCACCTGCATTTCAAATGATGCATTCGAGATCAAAAACTCCTGTCAAAAGTTTAGCTTTGAGACAATTTATAGAGTGGAAATTTAGCCGTAATATAAGTTCTTTGTCTTCATTGACACCTGTAAGAAGACCACCGCCAAATGGATTGGCGACATTTTTAACCCCAGACGTTGAGCTCTTCGAACTATGCGCAGATGCCTTGTTAGCTACTGTGACCGTTGCATCCAGTGCTAGAATCTTGCCTGAGGTCACCGGAATAATATTAGCCAGCTAGCGTTGTGCGTATGGAGACAAATTGTCCTTACCAGCCAAAACGCGACTATAGGTCAAGCTATAGGTCATGTTCTCCCCCTTCCTCTGCCGCGTGATGAAGTCTTCATACGCCGCTCTAATCAACTGAGCAGACATAGACGGGTTGATCTTGTCTTCAACACTGTTGGGCTCATTTTCGTCATCGTTACCGACGCATTCATTTGCAGTACCCCGTCCAAGAGGTGGGGAATTTCCAGCGATCTGCGATACAGCTCGAGAAGCCCGCGCCAGAGATGAAGGATATTATTTGGTAGGCGCTGAGTTAAGATGACGTTCTCTGGCGGCAGCTTTGTAGTACTCCCCCTCTTTTCGAAGGTTTATAACATGTGCAGTTCTGTATAATGCTTGATAAGGCCCACATCTCAAGGAGTAACTCGAGATAATGGCTCACGCTTTAGTCCTTCTTCCAGTTGGCCAAAATGGCATGTAGTTCGGAACTCCACAATCATGTCATATAATTCTCGTGTTGTGAGAGCAGCCTTGGAGGTGAAATGAGGAAGCTTCCCTGTATTCAAATCAGATTTCATCATTCCACTTGCGCTCCCGTAAGCTGTGTTGTTTTGCCCACCTTGCTGCCATGGCATTTGGTTTGACCAGTAGCTGTCAGTAGTCGGGAAAACTGCTTTGTGAAAATCACAGATATACTGAGGACTAATTGTCCTTTTGTTGTTCATCACTCCATAAACTTGACGGAAAGGCTTCCATCCTTTTCGATTGACACGCGATGTACACCCTTCATGTGGGCAGCGGCACAGGTTCATGCCGGGGAAGAAGACAGGGTGAATCACAAGAACCGGTCAACCAAGGACACAAAAGGGTTGTTAGATATGATACGACCGCGGAACTGCCGTTCTGATATCGTGGGCGGCCTTGGTTATGTCATCAGTGGACGGGAGCAAGCAAGTCCAAAAAGATGCAATGACCAAGGATATGGTTACTTACCCCATTCGATTTTGATTGCACCCTCTCCAATATCTTAACGTACTCTATCACTCCCGCTACAAAATCCATTTGCTCTTCTGTCGCTACGCACCCAGATTTCTGCCATATCTTTATCTGTTGTTTAATTCTAGCATCTGAAAGGTCGCCATCCTTGCTACTATCATATACAGCCATTTGTTGCTGTCCTCCGAAGAACCCTGAGTCTTGCTCGTTATCGCTGCGTGCGTGCGCTCTCGTCATCATCTCCCCGTCGGCTGCCTCCACCCTCCACCGCACAACGCCGCTTCATCGCATCCTCCCCCTGCTTTGCCATCTCCATCTCTTCTACAATTCTCTCCATATCCCCAACAACATCTCTTCAATTGTCACATTAATAAGGATCTGGAAAAAATGACCATAAGCCCACCGCAAAGACCCAACGGCCAGCCTATCCAGCACGAGCCCACCAACACACTCGCCCTCCTTCTTCCTCACCCTACCTTGTTTGCACCTCCAGTCCTCGATTTGTTGCGCGCACACTATGAACATTTCGGGAGAATAGCTCACTGGGCTCCCGTAAGGGGGTTCGGAAGGGCCATAGTAGTATTCGAGAGCGAAGAAGAGGCTGAAAATGCGAAAAGACAAGGTGACTGGTTGAAATTGGACGTTCCTGTGGGTGGCGAGGAAAAGATCGACAACGAAGGAAAGCTGAAAGACATCGAGTATGTGGACCTATCTAAGAGCTCTGTGATGCAGTAAGCTTACAGACATGAACAGGCTGGTCCTTCGATTATATTACCTTCCACCGACAACCCTCAACCCCGACCCAGCCACCACGCACCTTGCACCACCTCCTCTTCCACACAACTTTCTCATCTCCCCGCCAGGTTCTCCGCCTGAAGGCTGGGAACCTGCAGCGGAAGAAGCCCCTAACCGTACCATCCTCCCTGAGGACTTGCAGCGTGCACTGGAAACGCTGGAGCTGAACAGTGGGAGCAAGGCAGATGACGGGAAGGAGATCATCTTGGACGAAGGGGGGGTGAGGGTGCAAGTGGAAGATACGACCAAACAGGAGAGATACGGTGGGGAGGATTATGAAATGGGGGAGACATTGGAATCTGGGACTGATGCTTGGAATCCTCCTAGTCAGTCTGGCGGTATGGGGACACCTGGCTTTGGAGTGAAGATTATGCCCACGGCAATGCCTCCTTTATGATCCGCCATCATCCGAGTCTTGGGAGGAGCCGAGGGAAGAGGTGGTGTAAGGACGCAAGGCATCACGAGAGAACGACGTCATGACCTCATGTCAACCAGCATTGTACATATATACTTTTTGTAGACCCAATTCAATCATCTCAAAACCACACAAATTCATGCAGTGATATAGAACATCCCATGTATATCAAACCACATATGCTCGATAACCAATCGTATCTTACAACAAGACTCTGATCATTCGTGGCGTGTACAATCATCAAAAGTCGATTAATCTCTCCCAGTCTTGAGCTCTACGCCCACGTTCACCGTCATCAGGATGATGTAACCTGCTATGAGACATACCGCCCAACGCCTATCGATCAGGTATCCGTTGAGAGGCACAAATATGGCGGTAGCCACAAGCATGAGGATGAGGCCAGTGGCTGAAACCCATAATGTCGGTGAAAAATCGACAATGATGGGTGAATGCGGGGAGGAAAAGAGGAGGTGGTAGGTACCTGAACCACCGACACCGAGAAGGAGGTTAAGCATACTTATCAAGTCGATGGTAAGTCAGTTGACGAGGTCTCAAAATGGCTCAGGGTGGGAAAAGACTTACGGGCCACCAAAACAGGCTGCATAGGCCATCGCTGGGGCAAACTGTGCCACAGTGACGTTGGCTACTAAGTCGGCGAGAGAATTCCCCACAGCAAAGACTTTAAAAAAATCTCATTAGTATACTTTGGATGTTAAAAAGAACTAATCAGAGTGGGAACTTACTGGTGAGGCCAATAATTGCGTCGCTCAATCCCAGAATCTCTCCCAACGTCTTCACATTACAGGTCAGCAACCCACAACTTGCGTTCATAAAAGCTCTCAAAGAATGCCGAAGAAAAGAAAAGAAACTTACACTCAGGACATCAACCACCTCATCCGCAATTGCAGCAATCCACATCATACTGCAGATAAACCCTGCAAAACATCTCACCAAACGCCATGGTTGAGCTGTCCCGTCTTTGCCAAACAAGAGGACGGGGATGGCGACGATCAGACCGGCGATGGAGGATCCAAGCATGACCCATTTGAAGTAGGTTTGATTGTCTTTGGTGGTATATCAGCGGCAGCATTTCTTTATAAATGGAGGGGTGAGGGCACGGAACCGAGATGGATAAACGTACTGAACATGATGAAACAGCAAAAAGCAGGACCCAAGACACATTGTGTCGCGACGAGATACTTGTTGAATTCCATTGCCTGTTCACACGCTTCCTCGCATTCGTCATCAATCTCTTTTCCTTCTTCCCTTGCAAAAAAGTCTTCTTCCTCTTCATAGCCATCCTCCTCTTCGTTCCTCGCCGGGCTCAAGCCTCCTGACCCTAAATTCCCTTCGTCCTCGTCTCCATATTCCACATGCTGGTTCATCCGACTCTTAGCAGCGTGGTAAATCCTCCCTAGGGGAGAATGAAGCGGGGAAAAACCGTGGTCTACGAGATGATGGAGTTCTTCACCTATCTGAGGGTTGAGTAATCGGTCCGCTTCTTCTTCGCCTTGATCATAATCATACTCTTCCCCTTCCCCATGTCCATACGTTTCATGGTCTTCATCGGTATCGTCATCTCGGTCATATCCATCATCCAAATAGTCACCGCTTAAATCTCCATCGTCCCCACCTCCATATTCATCCCCGTCTTCAAGCCTCACCCCACCTTGCTCCATCTCATTCCCATCATCCACCACAGGTAAAGTCAACGTCAGCGCCAAAATGGCGGGGACGGACATGGTGGCGAGAATCATGCCGAGTACCGATTTGTGGCGGAAAGATTGAAGGGAAGGGAAAAGAATACGAAGAGCGATTTTGATGTTTTTGTGAATCTTTTGGCGTCTCGAGGTGGCGGAGGATAAGGAAGGAGTAAGGAGTAAAGGTGGGGAGGAGGTATGTCCAGAAGGGTCGATGATGGATATGGCAGGGACAGGTGGTTTGTGTGATGAGCGTGTGTGGGAGAAACTGTTATGAGGGATGATCAACTTGGCTAAGCTGGGTTTTGAGTTTGAGGGAGACGTTTGTTCCGAAGGG
Organism: Cryptococcus deneoformans JEC21; assembly: GCF_000091045.1. Classification (NCBI taxonomy): domain Eukaryota; kingdom Fungi; phylum Basidiomycota; class Tremellomycetes; order Tremellales; family Cryptococcaceae; genus Cryptococcus; species Cryptococcus deneoformans. The sequence goes on from NC_006670.1 coordinate 2,155,149, forward strand.
GTGGTAAAACCAGTTAAAGGAGTAGGCGGGTGACCGGTTTGGTCTGACCAAGGGTTCAGCTCGGAAGAGCTTATACCTAACCCTACAGGAGTCGGTGTCTTTATTTGGTCATCCCCTTCTGAGGAACGAGGTGATGCGGGGATAGGAGAGGGGGCAGAGATGGTCCGTCTGCGGTCTCGATCTATAATATCGACAGAGTGAGTGGATGACCTTCTTCTTCCCATGGAGCTTGTTCTTCTCTCCATCCCTATGGTTTGCGGCTGGAACGCATGTCCTTGAGAGATCGATCGTCTATGGCTATGGCCTACAGGTCCAAAATAATCCGGCCTCTCTCTACCACCGCCTGGTGTAGGTGTACCACCAGGACTATTTGACCTCGTACTTGACTGAGTTGAGCCTTCTCGTCTTAATGAATTGACAACGTCCCGGAATTCGACGGCACCCAAGAGAGACATGTTCGCTCGTGGTGTAGGGAGATCCAAAGGCTCGCTGTAATAATGGTGGGGAATGAGGTTGGAATGAGAGCATGATCTCCGTCGTCGAGTAGGTGTTTCGCTCTCAGGAGTAAGGAGGATAGCTTGTTCCTGATCGGCGGCGTGGATAGGGACAGGCGAAGGGTGTTCCATGGGCGAAGGCGGTCGGGGACTAAGACGGCCGTTCACGACCACTGGTTTGATTAGTTGAGAGATGGAGTTTGATGATAACTTGTGTTTAAGCCCGTGCCGTCTCCTTATCCGCCTCATCCACCAACTTTCGGAGACGACAACTCCAACGTAGACCACGTATAGGCCTACCATTGAGCCTGACTCGGCAAATGTGAGATGGCCATCATGGAGGGCGACGATGAGCATCAAGACGGCGATGGTGAAGAATATGACGTCCCTTCGAAACGCATTTTTAGGGACATGGAAAGGGCGGATGAAGGCGATGGAGCCGACGACTATGGATACAACTATTTTCAGGTATCATGTTAGCGGCGTGGATCGAGTAACCGTGGAACACGTGGAGGAAGCATTGGAATCGAAATGTATAACGTACTGAAACTAGCAGCTCCAATGAGCTCCCCAACGGCCAGTCCCAGTGTCCCGCTACTCATGGCAGAGAATGTACTGAACACATCTGGGCTTCCATTACCGAAAGCTAGAAAGGTGACTCCGGCTGTGCTCTCGTTTAGCCCCAGATATGCCGCCACTGTGGATAAGTTGGGACAGAAAAAGTCGGCGGCTGATATTCCAATAAAGGAAAAGAGAAAGGCGAGGATGAAAAGGAGGAATAGAATGAATATGGGTCTGTAGGTGAGTGGAAGTGCGTTGTACCAGTCAAGGTAAGGGAAGTCGAGGATTGACTGGTGCAGTTGTGTGAGTAATGCGAAAGATCTCGAGTTAGCGAGTTGAGAGTACACTCACATCATCATCAGAAGATATACCTCCTTCTACAAAACGTTTCAACAGTGGGGCGTTCCTTGGTAATGTGCGTCCACCGATTCGGCGAGTGGTATTCAGGAGGATGACATGGATGGATATGCTGGCTGCGAGAAGGAGCCAAGCCCTCCTCCTCTGATTGCTCGATGGCATGTGTTGTAGTAGTGAATGGTCCTTAGCGCTTGTTTGCGAGTGTTATACGGTCAGTGACTTCCTGTGGGCATACTTTTTCTATTGTAATAATCGCTTCGATATAGACTTGAAAGGATTTGTACATGAGTAGGCCAAGAAGCTGTGAAGAGGTTAGTTATGACGTAACAACACGGGACCAATCACTACGCTTTATCTTCGCAAATAATCCGGTTTTGTTGTACGGTTGTTCTATTAAATCTCGCGTTCTTGTGCCCACCACATCATCGGCAACTCACCAACTGCGTACAAGAGCAGCAACGTTGAAGATAAAGACATAAAGAAACAGATCAACATGCCCCATGCTGCAAGGAAAAAGGTCAGCTCGGTCCGCATGATCGTCGTCCACTATTGACACTCTTGCAGGTGCTCTTGATGGGCAAATCAGGTGAATAATCAGCAAACTGATGGGATAAAATAAATGCTAAACATTATGTAGGGTCCGGAAAGACATCCATGCGATCAGTCATCTTGTAAAGAGTTTGGCTATTGACTCTAAAGGCCAACGCTGACTACTCACTGATTTAGCTCAAACTTTAGTGCAAAAGATACTCGAAGGTTAGGAGCTACCATCGATGTCGAACAATCTGCTGTTCGCTTCCTCGGTGGTCTCGTACTGGTACGTTTCATCTGATTTTACGGAATGCACGCAGAGAGACAAAGGCAGACAGAAACATGGGCTGACTTCCGATCACTTTAGAATCTGTGGGACTGTGGTGGTCAATCCGCCTTTGTAGATAACTACCTCTCTTCCCAAAAAGATACCATCTTCTCAAACGTCGCCGTCCTCATCTACGTATTTGATAATACCACTTCCGAATGGGAATCCGATATTACGTATTTCGAGGAAATCCTCCTCGCCCTGCGCGAGAACTCGCCAGATGCTGGGGTGTGGTGTTTGATAAACAAGATGGATCTGATAGATAAGGAGGATCCAAAGAGGAAGAGATATAATGAGAGAAAGGAAGAGTTGATGAGGGTGAATGAAAAGGTTGAAAAGGAGGTGGAAGAGCGAGGGAGGGAGATTACGTGTTTCCCGACAAGTATCTGGGATGAGTCGCTGTACAAGGTGCTTCATCTCACAGGCTCTGTTTCAATGAGGCTGTCTTGCTGACATTCATCTTTTCAGGCTTGGTCATCAATTATTCACACACTCATCCCAAACATCTCCCTCATAACCTCCCACCTCACCTACCTCCGAGACCTCTGTTTATGCGTGGAGGCAGTCATGTTTGAAGCAGAAACATTTTTGGTCATTGCTAAATCCGGTTCACCGCTAGATTGCGATCCGTCCGATTTGGACGCTGTGGAAGCGAAAGCGGGAGGAAAGGATTTGGATAGACAGAGGTTTGAGAAGATCTCGGAGATCATAAAAGGTTTTAGGAAAGTCTGCCAGTATGTCTTCTCTCCTCTCCTCCCTTACACAGAATTTTGTCCTTTTTTGTCTTTCCGACCAGCTAACCATCGATGGTGCGGACACACAGACGTAATCACGAACGATACCAAGGGTTTCAAGCCAAGTTTGACGCCTGCACCGTCGTCCTCGAACCGCTCTCGAAAAATACATTCATCCTCCTGGTCTCTAACGATCCGAGGATAGAAACAGGTGCGATGTTGTATAATATACATCGAGCGCAGACGCATGTGGCCGAGTTTGGAGTGGGTAAGATTGTGTTGGAGAGGAAATGCGGGATATGCAAACGCGATCCAAAAGCCAAGTATGAGTGTAAAGAGGAAGATGATCCAAGTGTGCCAGCGTGGGATGCGGTAGATAAGGAAGACGCACCGTTGATGCAGCCAAGCATCGGAACGAGATGATCTATTACTTGATTAGTACTGATTAGTAGGCGGTCGTGGTTGGGATGATGTACCTGTGGAATCAGTGGATCTTGGTACGTACTGGACACGGAATGCAGAAAGGAGGAGGAAATGTTAAAAAGGATATCAGAAGATAGTGTAGCATCGTTGTGTTTATATGTTATGGGATTTCACCAGCAGTACAAAAAAGGAATAACATCGGATAAGTAAATGATACAGTAAAGGCATAGTAAAGAGAAACCCCACTTTCGCAGCAACAGACCAAAGAAGCAACAAGCTCGACCAAAACCAAGACAAAACTACTAGAAAAAAAAGCCGCCAACTGAAACCTATCTAAAACTCCATTCTTATCCAAACTCTGCCATCAACCTATCAAACTCTTCTGTACCAATCGCTCCCCCACCATTCCCATCTCCTCCAGCATCACCGAAATTGAAATCATTCATATCGATCCCTCCCAGATCCCCGAAACCGTTACTGTCCATCCCTCCCATCCCTGCAAAGTTATCCATCCCGCTCATCCCTCCCATGGAACCGAGATTCAGATCGAGGTTATCCAACCCACCGCCACCGCCCAGGCTATCCATATTATTCCCGATCCCACCGAGGTTGTCCATCCCCCCTAGGTTATTCGAGAGGTTACCCATACTATCCATCCCGCCAATGTTGCCAACGTTGCCGAGCATAAAGTTTTGCGCAGGGTCGGATATGGGGATGGATGCAGACGTGGATGTGGATGCGGATGTTGGGGTTTGGCTGTTGTTTTTATTCAGATTTTCATTTCGATTCTGATTCTGATTTTGGATTTGATTTTGGTTCTTGTTTGACAACTGGGTCTGAGGCTTGACTTGTGGTTTAGCTTGGGACTCAGCTTGTGTCGCTGTCGTTCCGGGTGCGGATTCGGATTCGGGTTTGGGGATGTCATCTTCCGGCCGCATAGTGGAGATGATATCATCTGCCGCTGCAAATAATTCTTCCAAGGTTTCTTGTTTTGTTGGCTGCCCTGGTCCGGTCGTTGCGCCGGCGTTGACGTTGGGTTTGGCGTTGTTATTAGTATTAGTACCAGTGTCAGTCCCCGTGCCGGGGTCGGTAACAGGTCGAGTGTCCTCGGCTCCTGCTGTCGCAGCATTCGACGCCGGATTAGAATCTCCTTCCCCCAGTCCCAATCCCATCCCCATCCCGGCTCCCACCCCGGCCCCGCCAGTACCACTGCCCCCCTGGAACAAGCCGGCCAAAGCAGAGAAATCATGTTCCGTATTCAGACCAAAGTCTAGTGTCCCCGCGCCTTTACCCGCACCTGCTGCATTTTGAGCCTCCGAGTTTGCAAACGCCGGAAGAGAAGGAGACTGGTCCTGGTTGATCGTAAGATTGAGGTCGGTGGAAAACCCGAGTGAAGCGAGGACGTCGTCTGCGAGGGAAGATGGTTCTGGTTCAGTTTGATTTTGATTTTGATTTTGAGTCTGGGTTTGCGTCTGGGTTTGGGTTTGGGTGGCAAGTTGTGATTGCGATTGGAGTTTTGAAATATCGGTAGCCTCGTCGTCAAGGGTAAGGTCAATGACCTCTGCACGCTTTTCTGCTGATCCTTCTTGTCCCTGCGCCTTTTCTTGGGCTTGCCCCTGCACTTGTCCCAAGCCCAAGCCCAGCCCCAGCCCCTGTCCCTGCTGAGGCTGACTCTGATTGTTGATTTGGGCAGAAGTATTAGATGTGCCATCGAGATGAATCCCGAATGGTGTTGGGTCGCCACTGATCAGCTGATTCAGCTCGTTGAATCCGAGAGACGAAAAGTCGACTGCTCCTGCTCCTGTTTCTGTGCCTGCACCCGCGGCCACCGCCGACCCATCTGCAGGGATGGCGATAGAAGACGCAGCTGTTCCCGGTAACGCGGGCGGCGGAGCACCGGGCGCCTCTTGTAACGCCTGGCCGTCAAACGCGAGGCTGGAAGCAGCGCCCAAAGGGATTGGGGACGAAAATCCGCCCATTTGGGCATGCGTTTGCGGCTGCGGTCCATGCGCCTTTTCGTGCCCGTTGTGGAGGCGGGCGGCATCGCCAAGATGGGGCGGGATCGGGAGAGGTGCCTGGGCGGATATCTTTGATGCCTGCAGAGAAGAAGCGGCGGCGGCGGAGGCCGGGGAGGAAGACTTGGGCGGGAGAGCGGGGATGGCGGGGGTGGGTATGGAGGTCGCGAGTGTGACCGACCTGGGGAGGGGAAGCGGGGGAGTCGAAGAAAGGGCCCTTGGGCGGTCGCCTTTGGACTTTGTATACCGTGTTAGCGCAGGGGCAGGGCCGGACAACGGCGACGTACATCGTCCCAGTGGACTTGGGTGCGCAGACTCTCGTACGCCCGCCACGAAAGTTCCAGCTGCTGCTGGAGCTGGACGGGCACTTTTGCATTCTTCAGTCCTCTGTGCTGCAGTCAGCCTCAGTCTGGAACCTCAGTCTGGATGCACTGACATTCTTCGCGAGTAGTCCATATACCGGAATATCAACGCCGCCTGAATCACCACTTGCTGCAGACAGAACCGTCAGACATCTCCCCCTCCCCGGGATGGCTATTGCACCTACCGAATAGAGCTTCTCTACGCCCTTGAGCAGATCCGGCTCACCACCAGCACCGGCACTAGCACTAGCACTAGCACCATCATCCCCAGCCCCTGTCTCGGCATGCTTCGCCCGTTTCGGATTCCGATCGTCCGTCTCTGCGGAAGGCCGTTTCTTGACGCTGCTCGATGACATTCTGGCTATCGACTAGTCATCTAGCGTGATTCGCTGTGAGACAAATGGTCGATCCAAAGGATGGGCGGAAGGCCGGAATCACGTCCGGTGGTCGCGTCCGAGGCAGCTGCGTCGCGGAAATGTTTCAATCTCCACCATCTCTGCTGCTCAATCATCATCATCATCGATCACCACATGCACCTTTTGCCACGTCATCTAGGCACATATTACATAAACTGACCTCACCACCCGACAGCAGACGCCGCCCCCCCGAATTCCCCCTCCTCTTCTCCAAGCCACGCAATCTGCCTTCCTTGCAAACAGCTTTACAGTCACCACTCTACAACCACAAAATGATCGCTCTCCGTGCTGCCACCTCTGCCCGCGTCGCCGTTTCCAGGGCTCCAGCTGTAAGTTTCGCAAGTCTTCACATCGTCCCGCGTCTCCCCCTTCTTTGCTGGTGAATGTGTGCCGGCGTATCGTTGCTAGAGATGTGTTTGGTGTGCATGGCTGGATAGTGTAGTAGAAGCTTGTGCTGACGAGTGGACCCATCTTTTCCTCACATCTACTATGCTGGCCCTTTTCTGCCTCACCTCATCTCCACTCGCCCCCACGACCCAATCCGCGTATGACGATCTGGCGTTGCTCCGCTGCAGTCCATGTTTGTCCGATACTATGCTCCCGACATCAGGTCCGAGGGTGCTACCGCCTCTTCCACCTCTTTCCAGTGAGTCTTTCATGTCGGAATCTTGATTCATCGGCATTCTGGAACAATGGGCCGTATAGCTGACTTTTTTTCCCCTTTTCCCTTTTCACCTGAAATAGCGAGCGAGAGCAGGCCAAGGAGGCTCAGTACGTCAGGCAGCGAGAGGCTGAGAAGCTCAAGGCTGCCAAGGCCAAGCTCGCCGAGGCTCAGGCCGAGGTCGTAAGTCGTCTTCCCCTCTTTCACGCATCTATATCCATTACCATCCTATCATCGTTCTCCACGGCGGTGTATCTGTGACGATTAATTGAAGGGTGGTGTGTGCTGACGAATGCCTTTTTTTTTCCTTGGTCGGGCGGTAATCTATAGGAGAAGCAGCAGAAGGTTGTCGACTCCCACGAATAAGTGCTTGAGAGTGTAGTGTAGTCAAGGAGAAATGCATAAAGAAATGGGATAGTTTTTCGGTAGTCGAAACCAGCAGGCAAACGAAATGAATTTATCGTGGATGGCATTTGCACATGCACTCTTGAGTGATTGAACACTGCGGTGGACAGTATGCGGTGTGCCGGAAGCGGGATGGGAAAGGTTTCTGCAGGCTGTGTTTCTGGTTTGGCCGAGTTTGGGAATCGGCTATTAGAAGTTATGACGTAGTGTTCTAATCCATTCTCCATCTTCTCATTTCCCGCTGCTTCACCGCTGTAACACTGTACAACTCTGTACGACATCTCTCTAGCCATATGCCCACTCTGCTCTCGCCGCTATCCCCATTCCTATCCCGATGAACAGGAATAATCCAGCGGGCGGTAGGTCCCCGTCCCAGAGCCGATCCCATGTCTCCACGTTCACCCCGCTCACTCGTCATACTGTAGCCGCAGCCCGCAAACCTCGTAAGAAACCCAAGGCTTCCCCATCGCCGGCCGGCCATTCTCTCCCCACCTCCACTTCTCCAGCTCCCAATCCAGCTTCTGGTTCCATGCCCATGTCAATCCCAATGACCATGGGAGAAAGAGACAGGGAGGAAAGACCGATCCCGAGACCGTACCTCGCTCTGGCGCCGTCCCCTATTTCAAGCATGTCCCCTTCTGCAGCTGAGCGGATGGTCTTGCCTTCCAATTTCATCCGGCAATCGCAGGCGCAGGCGCAGGCGCAGGGACATCAAGTACAAACAACTGCAGAAGCCGGTCCGGGACCCTCGACATCGACTTTGAACATTGCTGGATCCAGTGCTCATCCTCAGGCTCACGCGGAGACTCAAGGGAAAGGGAAAGAGAAAGGAAAGAAGAAACGGACGAGGTACGCTTCAGGTCTCCTTTCCCCACCCGCTGTAGTCCCCGGTGGGACGCCGGGTGTACCCAGAGTTCAAGTGTATTCGCAACCTGGGAAACGGAGGAGTCGGTCCGCCGCCAACCCCGGTGCTGGTGCGGAAACCGCTGGGACAAGGACGGGAGGCGGATTGGGAATGTCAACGGATGGACCTTCCGCAAGTCGGACGAGGCTTGATACGCTCCAGACACATAACCCTAGTCAAATATCCCTCGGCCAACTCGGGCAGGTGCTCAATTCCGATCCGACATCTTACGAGACGCCAGGTGAGCCTCCTCAACAGTCGCAACAACAACCCCAGAGGAGGAGAAGACGAGTGGTAACGGGGGATAATAATGAAGAAGGCGGAGGTGTAAGAAGACGGTTGACGGTTAGTTCAAGAGAGGAAGGCAGGGCGTTGGGTGTTGCCAGAGGGGCTAGTATGAGACGGAGGAATTTATGGGATGGTGCGTCCTTTGTTCCTTTGTTGAAAATCGCTCCCATCCATTCAAAATAGGGATCGGGTTTTTAAAAGTACAAAAGCTGACAAATGACCTTTACATTTTCAATTTTTATTTTTTAACCTGTTTACGACAAATAGAGATACCAGAGGCGATCGTCCAGGAGACGGGGGAACCACCACCGCCCTTTCCGTTTCCAAGTTCGTCCAATAGGTTACCGGGTTTCAATCCTTCTCAATCTCCTTCCAGCGAGAGAGGAAGAGGTGGAAATGGAGGAGAAGGCGAGCAAAATGAGCAAGATGATGGACGGGAAAGACGACCGAGATCACCACCGCCGAGTTGGGAGCAGGCTGTTGGTTTGGTACCTTTACCTACACCCGCTGCGTCTTCCGGTAACACCGCGACCCCCCGGGCGACCGCCCCACCTGACACGTCTTCTGTACCCCGTCTTATCATACCCGATCAATCCTATTCAATATCGGTATCACCTACGTCGAGTCGGTACGAATCCGCTCCTTCATCACCGTTCCTCTCCCCCGCATCTACCATGGACCCGTCTACTACTTTCCATCGTCATCCGCCGGCTATTGCGGTACCCCCACACTTGCGTTCCGCCCTAGAGTCAACCTCCACCTCTACCTCCACCTCGGCCTTTGTCTCGGCCAACCCTTCTACGGCCCCTTCAACATGCAGTACAATCGCGGTCGATCAAGATCCAAATGCGGATGCCGATGGGCTTGGGATGACAGCGGAAGAACGGCTTGATCGGAAATTGTGGAATGCAGATATCCTAGCGGGATATTCGTTGGAGGAGAGGGTGAGGAGGGAGTGGGATAGGCGGAAGCTAAGGGAGAGGGAGCAATCGCAATCGCAATCGCAATCGCAAGCACAGGGGCAAAACGAGGAGGAGGAGGGGGGGCGAGAGGGTGAGCTCGTACAGGGGACAGAGGTGGGAATGGGGACTCTCTCAGAGAGGCAAGTGTCTGAAGCGACAGACGCGACAGAGATGATGGAGGAGGGTCAAAGGGCGGAAGGGGCGGAGACAGCGGAACCCAGACTTTTGAGTCCAAGTTTGGAAAATGGCTCAGGCTTGGGCTTGGGTTCGGGCTCGGGGTCGGGCTCGCCAACTGTGCGTTCGAGATCTTTGGAAGGTTGGTCTCCAGATGTGGAACCGGGATCCGTATCCAAACACGAGTATAAGCACGAGCGCGGGCCCAAGGCTGAACATCAACTTGGATCAGATCCACGACCATCGCCGCAACTCCAGCACAATCAAGACCAAAATCAAGCGCAAGCGCAAGACGCGAAAAAGCATTCAGAGTCCTCTTCCTCCGAGGTTGGAGCTCCAGCTGATGCTGGACAGCCCTCTTTCAGCAGGAAGCAGCCTACAAGCACAGGCACAAGCACAAGTATAGCGCCATCCACCGCACCGCTAGCCGCACCTTTACTCTCCCCACCAATAATTTTGCCGTCTCATGAGCATGAGCATGAGCTGCCGCAACCATCTACCACCAAGCCCAAGGAAAAAGTGGGGAGGAAGAAAAATGCTAATGTCGTTGATGTTGGCGCAAGCAAGGCTGCTGATCAGCAGTCAACCGGGATTGAACTTACCATTCCCACACCCACACCCACATCCACATCTACGTCCACACCCACATCCACATCTACGTCCACACCCACTCCTCATTCGAAAGAAAAAGAAAAAGCACAGGCTGCTCAGACTCAAATTTTAGAGGAAAAGCAATCTCTTACTGCAGAACAACCTCCCGAAAGAGTCAAAGAGAAGAAGGAGAAAGAAAAGTCCAAATTCTCAGCTCCCGAATTATCGTCGTCCTTACCAAAGGAGAAGAGGAAAGACAAAAGAGCAATAGAGAAGAAACCTTCTCAGCCTTTGCAACCTTTGAGACCGCTTTTCCACAAGATCCCTTGGGGCAGCTCGCCCAACGTCGATACGGCTGGTGTTGGCGTCACATCATCTCAAGACAAGCCCTCCGGTCGTTCCACTCGTCTTGGGGAAAGTGAAGAGAATGTGCAAGCTGCTGGAGCGTCATTTGAGAAGAGGAGAGAGAGTGAGGGACTGCAAGGAAGGAGGTTGAATGAGGAAGTGCAGAGAAGGAAGAGTGAGAATGATGTTGGGTTTAGGGTTGGGAGCCCGAGAGAGGCAGGTAAGGGGGAAAAGACGGGATTACCGCCTAATAGGGAGGCAGCGTTGAAGCGAAGGGATTTGCAACTCCCAGCACAGACGCCCAAACTTCAATCGCGACCGGCTCAACCCCAGGGGTCTACGACGCAATATAAATCTGCCTTGCCACGATTGACACCACCTGTGGAACAGCCCGTACAAACCGCCAAATCCAAAGCTGACATTGCGCCACCTGTACCAGCCAAGGCAAAGGTGGCGGAGGACAAGCAGCCCAAGGAAGAAAAGCTACTTCAGCGCCTCTCAGGACCTTTGGTCGATATTGATGATCCTGAGCCTAGACTTGTTCCCAAGTTCCAATCCCAGGCCCCATCTAGCACCTCCACCACTCAACCTCAATACCCCCCAATTACCCAAGTCGGAGTTAATCAAGAGGCGAAGGGTAAAAAGGATAAACGTGTTTCTCGAGAGAGTATAACGGCGCTGGCAGCTTCGTCGGCTGATCTTTTACAGCTCCTCGAGTCGTCTGCGGAGGAAGATCCTTCCAACTCTAATTCGAGCTTGAAGGATGTGAACCAATCGAGAACAGAGGAACCTGCTCGAGATATGACAGAGGGGACCTTGGGCATAGGTACTTCCACCACTCTTACGCCTTTTTGCGCCGGTGCTGATGCGAAATTAGAAACGACGCCTAGCCGAGGTCCATCTTCTCTAGGCGCGATGGCAGCTGCAACCAAGAAGAAGGTCCCTCCGCCTCCACCACCTCCTGTTTCGAGATCTAGGTTGCATTTATCAAAGTCAATGGGTACCTTGCGTCCTTCGGAAGGGGTCGAACGGGGGAAACAAGATGGACAGGCTACTGGTGAGGACGGGACACAGAATGCACGGGTACCTCGTACTCCTCCCCTACCGCCTCAGTTACCTAAACGACGTCCACCTCCGCCTCCACCGCCTAGGCATCCTGCGGCTATCGCCAGACTCCCACCCCCTCCTCCTCCTCCTCAATCACAAGCAGAACCACGAGCTAGAGCTCCACCTCCGCCCCCGCCACTCCCGCCTCGTCCAAGGCCTTTGAGCGGCATCTCATATCAGACTATATCTTCTGTCTCTCAGGTTTCGTCCGCTGGTGCGCCTGCGCACGGGCAAAAAGTTGATACGGCTCTGCAAGCTCAACGACAAGCACAAGCTCAGGAGCCAGAGGAAGATGAAGAAGGAGATCTCCCAGGAAGTGAAAATGTTTCTCCAGGTCTGGTGAGGCGACCTTTAGGTCCTCGCCCCGCTCCTCCTCCCCGTCCTACTTTACCTTCTCGACTCAGGTTGTTTGGAAATAACCAAACGAACTCTGGCCAGAGAATGGATTCCCGGATGGCGGATGTACCTCAGAGTCAGAGACTGGGCCAGGAAGAAAGAGTTGGAGAAATGGATAGTGGCTCGAAGTTTGTAGAGCACATTGAACGAGGAGGGATCCCACCTCCCCCTCCACCTACTCTGCAAACTCGTGCTCGGGAGACACTTCGACCTACGCCTGTGTCAACCCTCACGCCCACCCCAATCCCGGCTCTTAGGCTGAACAACTCCACGACAACCAATGGTTCCCGCCCATCCCCAGTCGAAAGATCACATAGCGATTTCCCCCCTCTCCCGACCCAGTCTCAGCTGCGGATACATCAGATGAACGAGAGGGAGAGCGATAATCGATGGGCGTCGACTGTTGATTTAAGGGAGAGGCCTTTAAGTCCTGCGACTTCTGCGACTCCTGTGATTGGCAGCCGGGGCGCGGGAGATGGGGATGAAAGTAGGATAAGCCCGGTGGAAACGCCTAGACGTGAAGAAGGTGAAGGACCCGGTGTGGGGTTGCACAGTCAAGCACAGGGACAGAGGGGGATAAGAGAGTATACGGATTTGGACCTGTTTGTTTCGAGGTTGGAAGGAAGTGGGCGCGAGTATGAAGTGAGTCCGTCTCCCATTGTCATGTCTTGTAAAGTTTAAAAGTCAAAATGACAGTGGCTGATGTGATTGACTTCTTTTTTTCTTTCTTTTTTTTTGGGAAAACAGGGTTATTCACAACTAACGACCTTCCTCGGCCCTTCTAAACCTACTGCCGCATCTCCCGAAGCGATCTCCACCCTGCTCCCAGGACTCATCACCATCGATTCTCGCCGTACCACGCCACAAGGTAAAGTGAAGCTTAAACTTTCGCTCTTGGGGGTCAGAGTGGGTAAATGCCCAATCTGCTTGAGTCAGTTTAGGGGGGGTGAGAAAGGGGTGTTGACACCGACTTGCGTGCATGCGGCCCATCAAAGTTGTGCATTAAGGTGGTTTAGGGAGGATAGAAGGTGTTTTGTCTGTAGAGAGATTTTGAAGGAGGAAGAGTAAGGAGTCAGAGTTAAGGGAGATGGAAGAATGGATCAGTTAGATATTGTAGCGATTACTGAGAAAGTGGGATAGTATAATTAGCATCATGTATATTTTGACTCTATAGCGGGGTGGATAAAGAGGTTTGCACGAGATTGCATCGTTAAAGTTCGTCAAGAAACAAGTAGAATAGAATACATTTCCGTCCTCCATCTCCCTCTCCCATTCTTATTGAGAGAGAATTGATCGGACGAAAGAGTGGTAGTTGATCTGGCCGTCTCTGCAGGCGTATGTCAGTAAACGGTGAATGCTATGAGAAGTTTGAAGAGGATTAGACTGACTGGACAGGGAAGCCCTTGAGCAGCTCGTCCACTTCCTCATCAGTCATCTTCTCGCCAAGCTGGGTGAGGACATAGCGAAGTTCACCGGCACCGATGAACCCGTTTCCAGCTTTGTCAAAGACCTGGAATCCCTTGATAAACTCGTCTGCATTTTCATCAGCATGATTACTCCAGAAGGAAATTCGCACGCAAGGAGGAAGAGAGGAAAGGAGACTGACCGGCAGTGCCGGCAGGCTTCCATCCATCCGGCCTGTTCAACACCGCCAAAAATTCGTCATAGCTGAAAGTGGCTCCGACAGTCTTCTCGAGCTCGGCAACCTCTGCCTGGGTAGGATTCTGACCCAAGGACCGCAAAAGTTCACCAAGGGATTCACGGGGCACGTGGCCGGTGCCTCGCTTGTCAAAGAGGGCAAAGGCTTCTCGGTATTCTGCGAGGGCGGTCAGCTAGTGGGTTGGAAGGAGAAGTGGCGGGTGGGTGGCGAGTACGGACCTGCGTTGTTGCCGGACTGCATGACGGTTAGTCAGCAACAGGGTTGGAGCTAAGTCAGCCACGTACCATCTCTAGTAGTATTGCAAGGAAGGAAGGAACAGGCTAACAAAAACATGGGCGATGTATGACACTCGAAAACACGCACGGACTTCTGTCCAGGCCCGCGACGCGTTCTGAGATTATTTTATCTATTTATTTACCATTATTTATCCCAGGTGGCGCCCCAATGATAATTTGCCACCAGCGGCCATCGCCCCTTGCTCCCACTCGCCATCTTTGACCACCACTATTTTTATTGCACAAAAAAAAATTCTTATTAAATCTTCCATCTCTCTTCCTCATCTATTCTTTCATTCAAGAAACAAAAAATCCATATTCACCACAGTCGCTCTTTTCTACACCAAGATAGAGAGCACGCCACACAGAAAACAGCAACAGCAGATACTCCCTTTGTCAACACAAGAAATTCCTTTATCGCCACTAGAACACATTATGGCTGCTACCGATGTCAATGGACTCGCGTCCCAAATGAGTAAGCTGGTCCCGCTTCTTCGTATCAGAGTGGATACTGACTTGCCCAGACTCCGTTAACCTTAACGGTGCCTCTCAGAAACCTCAGAAACCTGCCTACGTTCCTCCTCACTTGAGGAACCGTGCCGCTCCCCCCGCCGCTGTCCCTCCTGCGGCCCCCGCTGCCTACAGGCCATCTCCCACCGGTCTCCCCACTCCCGCCACCACCCCTCCTACCAGGCATATTGTGCCTGCCGCCGTTGCCGAGGACGATGTCGGTGGATGGGGTGCACAACCTCGTGTTAGGAAAACTTTTGAGCATGGTGCCCCTCCCGGATTTGGTAGCTGGAAGAATGGCCAGCACGTCGTCGGTGCTAGGAACACGAGGATGGAGAAGGAAATGTATGGTGAAGTGGGAGACGGATTGCACCAGGTGAGTCGGAACTCCAGTTTTTTTGATGCAGGAAGCTAGTCTTACGCGCGGAATTTAGGCCACCGGTATCAACTTTGATAAGTACGCCGATATCCCCGTCGAAGTCAGCGGTAAGGGCGTCCCCGAACCTGTGACTGAATTTACCAACCCCCCTATCAACCCCGTCCTTCTCGAGAACGTCAAGTACGCTCGATACGCAACCCCTACCCCTGTTCAAAAGTACTCCATCCCTATCGTTGCCGATGGCCGTGATCTTATGGCTTGTGCCCAAACCGGTTCCGGTAAAACTGGTGGTTTCCTTTTCCCCATCCTTTCAGCTCTCTTCACCTACGGTCCTTCCACTCCTCCCGTTGAGCAGGACACTGGCTACGGCTACAGGAGGACAAAAAAGGTCTACCCCACCGCCCTTGTTCTTGCCCCTACCCGAGAACTTGTCTCTCAGATTCACGAAGAAGCTCGTAAATTCGCCTACCGATCTTGGGTTCGACCTGCTGTCGTTTACGGTGGTGCCGACATTGGCTCCCAAATGCGTGCCCTCGACCGAGGATGTGACCTTCTTTCCGCTACCCCTGGTCGTCTTGTCGACTTGATTGAGCGAGGCAAGATCAGTCTTGCTAACGTCAAGTACCTCGTTCTTGACGAAGCCGACCGAATGCTCGACATGGGTTTCGAGCCTCAGATTAGAAGAATCGTTGATGAGGAAGACATGCCCGGCGTCCTTGAGCGTCAGACGCTCATGTTCTCCGCCACCTTCCCTCGAGAGATCCAGAACCTTGCTCGATCTTTCCTCAAGGAGTACATCTTCTTGACCGTCGGTCGAGTCGGTTCTACTTCCGAAAACATTACCCAGCGTGTTGAGTATGTCGATGACCAGGACAAGCGCTCTCTGCTTCTCGACTTGCTCCTTGCCGAACAATCTGGCGGTTTGATACTTGTCTTTGTCGAGACGAAGCGCATGGCCGACACTCTCTGTGACTTCCTCTGTTCTCGTCGACACAATGCCACCTCTATCCACGGTGACCGTACCCAGCGCGAACGTGAAGCTGCTCTCTACGCATTCAAATCCGGTCGAGCCCCCATTCTCGTTGCTACCGCCGTCGCGGCTCGAGGTCTCGATATTCCCAATGTCACTCACGTCATCCTTTACGATCTTCCCAACGATGTTGCCGAGTACACTCACCGTATCGGCCGAACTGGTCGTGCAGGAAACGTCGGAACTTCGACTGCCTTCTTCAACCGTGGAAACACCAACATTGGTAAAGATTTGATTGAGCTCCTCAAAGAGGCGAACCAGGAAGTACCTCAGTGGCTTGTTGAAATCTCCTCTGAGAGGAGTTATGGTGGTGGTGGTGGTGGTGGGTACAAAGGAAGTCGAGGACGAAGCACTGGTGGCGGCGGCGGTGCGAGGTTGGGCGGACGAGATATGCGTCAAGGTGGCGGTGGGTACGGCGGTGGTGGAAGGACTTCTGGGTATGGTGGGGGTTACGGTGGTGGTGGCGGTGGTGCCGGATGGGGTAGTGGCGGTGGGTTCCCACCCGCGGGTGGCGACTCTGGCGCGAGCTGGTGGTAAGCTGCCATGCTCTCCTGCTAGTCTCCTCTTCCCTTCCATCCCCTCCCCTCCTTCCTCATTTTCTCCAGTCTTTGAAAGAAAACAGCTCCCAACCTCTCTTCCTTTCGTCCTCGGCATTTCAACACTCTTGTGTTCCATAGAGCTTAGAAATCACGGACGATATATCATCCCCACCATCCATCACCTTCATCATCAACTCAAAAAAAAAAAGCCGAGATCTTGTATCCCTCGCACTTCGATGAATCGAAACGATCCAGAATTATACGATATTAGAAGGAGACAAGTTTAGAGCATTTCCCCACCCACCGCCACCCCTTGTGCCTTGGGATATCCATTTTCATTCATGTATCAACAATACTTTTCCCGCCCCCCCCCGGCATTTCTTTTGAGGGTTCATACCCCCTCTAGAATGCTCTTTTTTCATTCATTCATTTCGATATCAGTTTGATGACCCTTTTTTTCTTTATTTTCGCCTTATGTGGATAGACCATTCTCTCTAGCATCATAGATATATGTTTAATCGAACGGCAGCGAACCTCTTATATATGGGGAGTATTTTATTCATAGTAACTCTACCTTTATCATTTGTGTGTAACGACTAGTAAGACAAACTTCCAATCGGGTATACGGAGGAGAGAAACGAGACAGTAGCCAAAAAGCATAAGGGAATGGAAAGGAACTTTGGGAGTTTATCTTGGTGTCGTCAAGGGTGGAGAGACGTGGAGGGTTGCTTCGTAGATATGCATAGCCGATGCGCTTGTGACTTGTTGGAACTCTCCTTGATCATGGAAACATTTCATGTTCGTCTTAAAGTTCTAGAAATACTCTGCCATAGCCATTCTATCACTTCTAGAGTAAATAACCATCCTTCCCCCTATATATACTATTCAATATACATATCCCACTTCTTCCTCTGCTCCTCCGAGCCTTCCCAATGAAAATTTACTGTTTTAATTTCTTCAAACCCTTCTTCCTTCCTCGGCTCTTCAAACGCGGTCTCGAAGCCGGCAAAGGCGATATATGGCAGTATCCCACGGGTAGGTTCATCAGGAGGAGGATAGTAGGCGCGGTAGAGGTTGTTATGTTTGGCTAATTCGGGAGGGCAGAGAAAATGGAATAGTCTAGGGTTGGGTTGGGGTGGATTAGGCCGGACAGGAAGGATTGGACGGGGTCAGTATATGAGAGGAAAGACCAAAGAGATGGGGAGGGCTTACCGTATAGGGACGTTAAGTTTTGATGCGAGAGATACCCAGTAAGCTCGTGTTTCTCGATTTCGGTTCGTGTTATCTGAGAAGTTATCCCATCAGTCCATCATCCCGTGAGATCAGATTCAAAAAGAGTCCTGCCCAAAACATCGCCTATCCCCGAATACCCAGGATGTGCGCCCAAACCCGAACTTGAGAATTGAACTAACCAATGACAACAGATTTCCCGCCCTTCAACGCCTGTTCCGCCACATTTAAACACTTTTCCCTCGTCCGCAAAGTATCTTGATTAACGTGGACGTAACCCGCGGGCTGGAAATGTTTGCGGAAGAAGGATGATTTGCCGGATGCTGGATACCCGACAAAGATGACGATTTCTACCTCCTTGTCAATCTTGCGAATGATAGGAGTATGCGATGGGACGATGTGCGGAACTGATTGCCTGCGTCAGCGTTAGTCTTGTTTTTGAGGTATGCGTAGGCAGAAACAAAGGGAACAAGGGAGAATGAGGGACGGCCAAGGGAAAAAGACGCTGGGCTCACGAGTGTCAAGAGTGCCTAGATTGCGGGGCCGGAAGCCTATAGGAGGATTGGGGAAGGAAGGGCGCGGATGACCTAGGAAATGCTCCTTTGAATCACAACGTCCCAATAATAAAATGTCAATCTTTGCGTTGCCATTATTCAATGTTTGATCAAAAAGAATATTGAAAGGCGTACCTCTGGTGTGACGAATCTCAGTCCAACATTGATTGCAAACTTGTAATCCGTATTCCCGTGATCTTTCTTTCGTGATCCTTTGGCAGGTCTACCGGCAGCATCTCCAACAAAGATGGATTTCTCCATATCAATCTCCAGGCCACGGGCGCGGTAGATTTCGGTGATGGCTTGGAACATGCCAATGTTTGGTTTTCGGTAGACGTTGTTTTGCTCTATAGCAGCCAAGATACGCAGTGGGACGTTGCTCGGCATCTTCTCCCATCAAGAGGAAAGAAATAGGAATGTAACGTGAAGACGTTAGCCTGGCACGTATGCATATGGCAAGTCTCTGGGATCGACCGGGAAACGCACCTTGGCTGCAATCAAAGGCAACTTGGCCCGCCATTCACTTTTGATCTTGGGTTTCTTACTTCCTTGATTCGAAATCACGACCAAATGCGTGCCATCTTCCCATTCTTGCTTTAGCTTTTCGGGGACAGAAGGGTGCCACCACATCCAGTCATCTCGGCTTTTGGGGAAATCGTTTCCTGACCGTGTCTTGACTAATGTACCGTCAAGATCGTAGAATGCTACAGGGATCTTTTTGGAGGCTGATATTGAAGCGATGGAATCGGCGGTTTCAGAGGAGGATTTTGGTAAAGATTCGAAAGGATCAAGGTGGGTAAAGTGGATGAGGGCAGAGTCGGAAGGGTGGAATTTGCCGAGTTCTTTTGGCGTGCCTGTGAAGAAGGGATGGGCTGTTTGTTGTTAGTTGAGGTTTAAAAGTTGTTTTGAGAACATACTCTTCTTTGCTGGCGGCTCTGGCCATTCAGCTGCTCGCTTCTGAGGGGACATAACTGGTGTTGGAATAAAGTCAAGCTGAAAGAGTTGAAGGTGGTGACTTTAATGCCTTCGGCGGATGGAAAACCATGACATCACCAGATGCATGGGTAAACATTGGAACGGAATCAAAAGCAGCAGGCCGTGGAAGAAGTCCTTTCGACTACGGGACTTTCTGCAGTGAGACGTGACTATATACATATTAATAATGACCCGCAGGAACGTATGATGCTGAGACCAACAGCGTTGGAGGGAGGGTGGAGAAGGGAATGGGGTAGTGCCGGGGCATCTTCGGATACATCTGCCTTGATGGCTTAATGTAAAGAATCTTCTCTGTAATCCTATTTTGCGTGTCTATTTGTCAAGTATGTAGCCTGTTACGATAATCCATTTTACGCGCCTTATGAGACGTAAATATAATGCTTCATACCATCACGAGCTTACAACCCAGCTAATGATCAAATAAGTGCTTTTCCCTAGAGATACAGCTTTTTATTCACCCCTGTCCGCTTTGGGTGTATCGCCCTTTGACCTCTTGATAGTTAACCAAGCCTTCACCGATCCATTCTTCGCCGCCACACCGCCATCATCCTCTACAGTCTTCACATCCACATACTCGCCCATCGCCTTCTTACTTGCATCCCTAAACCCTTCAAACGCCGCCCACGCACCACCACTCTCAATACTCTCTCGCGCCAACTCTACACCTTCCCTATAAGATGAAGCTTTACCGGAGACGTACAAGAGCGCAGCCGCGTTGAGAAGGACGTAATCCAAAATGGCAGCATATGAAGGGGAGTCGGGAGAAGGAGGAGAAGAGAGGTGGGCAGGAGGAGCGGAGGAGCGGAGGATTGAAGTGAAAGTGAGTGCGTTGAGTTCGGGAGCGGAGCCGCGTACGGCGGAGAGAGGGTGGGTAGGTAGACCAAAGTCTTTTGTGGGGTGGATGGAGCCTGTGGTAATCTTGCCATTCTCCAACCACCAAGTCTATAAGTAAAAGAAAGAAAGAAAAGTTAGCGGATGTAATGCACAGTAAAGCAGAATGTGCCTTTTCAACGTACCCAAGTCTCCCCAGCACAGCTGATTTCATCCAAACCCTCTTTTCCACAAACGACTAATGCCCTCTGCACATTCAACAATCTTAAAACCTCTGCAAAGGTATCTCCCAGCTCCTTTTTAGCTACACCCAAGACCATACGTTGCGGTGCTGAGGGGTTGATCAAGGGACCGAGGATGTTGAAGATGGTCCGGAAATTAAGATTTCGTCGGATATGAGCAATGTGCGCGAGGGAAGGGTGGTAGTGCGGAGCAAAGAGGAAGAGGAAGGGAGAATGGTCGAGAAAACCGTGGACTTCAGAGACGGGGAAGGCGAGTCGGCAGTCGAGGGAGAGCAGAAGATCGGCAGAGCCAGAGGTCGAAGTAGCGGCCTTGGACCCATGCTAGAAAAGAGGAGTAATTTTGAGTCAGCGCTTATCTCATAACATGTATGATGGTGGCTTTTCGGACGCACCTTGGCGACTCGTACACCAGCACCGGAAACGACGACAGCAGCCGTCGTAGACACATTATACGTATCCCACCCATCGCCACCAGTCCCAACAATGTCCACAAGTCCAGTGTACCCATCGCCTTCCTTGTCGGAATCCCGATAATCCCACATGCCATGAGCTAGATCTTTCGCTTGGGAGGCCGAAGCGAGGTTGTCGACGGAGATGGCATGCTGCCGGAGGACGGAAGCACAGGCAGCGACGATATCGGGAGAGGCGTCAAGACCGGAAAGAGTAAGAGCGGTAAGGAAAGCACCCGCCTGCCAGTGTATAGACATCAGTTTTCTCGGATGGTCATAATCAAGTAACAGAGACCTAGAGACGTACCTGGGCTTCGCTAGCACCTTGAACACAAAGATGTCTGAAGCACTCGGCACAGTCCTCTGAGGTGAACTCTTCCGGAGTCTGGACGAGCTTTTTGAGGATGACTTTGAACGTGTCTGGAGTATATTCAGTGGCGGACATGGTGGATTTTCGATGTTCGAGTGATGTATGCTCTGAACAAATGAAAACAAATCGATCGGCAACAACGAAGAAATCGAGTCCAGACGGCGCGCTCATTTGATTCCGTTCCATTGTTTACCTTCATTTGCCCACTTTAGCCTCCACAATGCCCCCCGCCGCATTTGAATCCCACGCAGTGCGCAATGTCACATATCTGCATACAGCATTATCAATTACAGGCATAGAAAAGAAATGAACCCAAATGCTCCACTAGAAAGAAAGAAATATTTTGCTATAGCATATAATAAACAACTCGTCTCGCTGACACACACCATTTTCTGTCGGCCTTCTTTTCAACTTATGCCCTCCTTGTCTTCTGTCGCTTCATTGCCGGTTCATTGCCTTGCAAAGACATTGTCTTCATCACCCTGTTCAGTATCCTCCCTTTCTACAACCTTCTTGCTAGCCATCATTTTCACATTCGGGTCCTTGCTTGCGATCCCTACTAATCTCTTTTCGTACGCTCGGTAGCCATCCCAACCCTTGTTGGTTGTCAGTTGCACCCCAGAAGAGTCGATTACATCTTCGAGATGAGCCTTGATCTTGAGAGCATCTCTACCTGTGACAGGCGCGAGAAGAGGGACGAGCACCTTGAAGAATGTGAGCACTGCCCACTTTTTCCTTGTTAGTCTGGATTTTTGCTCCTTGTTCCTTGCATTTCCTTCTTGTTTGACAATCGTTGAGACTTTGAGAGAAACAAAGTCAAGCGCTTCGAGGTGGAAATCGCAAACATCAGATGGATGCAATTGTCTTAGGATAGCGAATTGGGAACCATGGATGACGAACGCAGTTGCAATAACACGGGCAAGGGCCAGAGGAGCAGTTGGTTCGTCTTCCTCAGAGTCGAGGAAGATGTTGAACGATTGCTGCAAGGCGCTTCCCGCAACATGCTGCACCGCATCTGCCTCCCTATTGTAGATACCCTCATCTCGAAGTACATCAACGAGCTTCTTGACGATCGCATCGTACGTTGGACCAAAACGACTGTAATGGGCAAGAGGTTCCTTGGCATGTTCAACCTCGAGGACACCACATCGGATGGCACCGACAAAAACGGAAACGAGTTGGAAAAACTGGAAATCCTCGTGCATCTCATCAGGAGTGAGTTCGGGGGCTGCCGATTGAATCAGTATTTTCGCTAGATGCCTGGAAAATTAGTACGACTCACGCTGCTGACTCTCTTCCCGTCCTGCTGATCTAGTCTCCACGACGGAAGCATACCTCTCAATCACCGCTTGGAACGCCCCTCCCAGTCTATGCTGTACTTCTTCCGGCATCGTCACAGAACAAACGTCGCTCGCTGGAGCTCCTCCCCTACCCTCTGCACGTTTGGCGAACAATACGTACGTATTGATGAAAGAGATGAAGGCTTGACGTCGTACAGCACTGGCGGTATTGGTCGTTTCTCCGAGGAAAAGCTGGTTAAATGTCTGAAGGGCGGTATCGCGTCGGGTGGAAAGGAGATCAATCTTGGTGGCATCTTGCGCATCTTCCTTGGTGAACCGCTTGAAGAGCCAAGTGATGTGGAGGAAGATGATTTGAACAGCATAGTCTACCATCTATGAAGCATTAGCCACTCATCAAGCCGTCAGATATTTGACGCTTACAGTAGCTTCCTCCTTGTACCCCAATTTGCCCCTATCAGCAAACGCACAGATAATGTCCCAGCCGCTACTCTGCTGCCCTTCCTCATCCTCCATGACATCTACCAAATCCATACTTCTCTGCAGTAACGTTATCCTCAGCATGATTGCTTCCAGCTGGCTGATCTGCTCGTCCTCCAAAGTGACAAGCGCAACATCTTCAGAGCCAATCGCATCTCTTAGAGAAGCGAAGAGAGACTCGTGCAGCTCAGAAAGCTTGGTTTCATTGATGGATGAAAGGGACGAGTTGCCGACGAGATGGCTGATCGCAGAAATGGATGCTGTGAGGATGGTAGGGGAAGTGTATTTTAGGAACTGTTTGCTGATGTCATCCCAGAGGGACTCGTAGGCCTGTCATGTGTCAGATCATCCAAAGCGAAGAGAATCCTTAAGACTTACAGAGGACATGCGCATGTCGAGATAGAGACTGAGCTTCATGTGTCCGGGAACAGATAAAATCCCAGTCATTCGACCAACATCAGCCTGATGCTTGGCAAATAACCGAGGCAAAACCTTTATCAACGTTTTGGTCCTATCCGGCTCATCCTCTTCATTTTCTTCCCGCTTAATACAAGCCAAAAGCACCTGCAACATGAAAGTTTCCTCATCTTCACGGAGCAGCCACATATCTTCTTCGTTAGTCGAGTGATCCACCAAAAGATAGTCCACCAAGCTCTCCCAGTCTTTCCACAGCTCATGCTCAGCACCGATAGACTCGACGGCAGCAGTCGCCCTTGTCATCTGTGTATTGGGTAAAGACGGAATGAGTAGGCTTGGTTTGAGGGCAGAGGGTTGTCCAGAAGGGTCGTCGTCCAGGGATTTAGAGGTGTAGAGGAGAACTGCAGCGAGGGATTTCCAGTTGAGGTAGTTGGACATTTCGTCTTCGGTGATGTTTGCTGCACGCTTCTTTTTGTTCGCTCTCAGACCCGACCAGACTGCTTTGAGGCCTTCTTTCCTCTCTTCCCACAAACCAAGGATGAACGCCCCTGCAGCTTTTCGAATTCGAGGCTCCTGGTCGAAAACAAGCTTCGCCACCTTATCTCTTTCCTCGTCCTCCTCGTCTTGCAGAATACCCGTCTTGTCTATAAGTGTAATCACCTGCAAAGCCACTACCCTCACATTCAAATCCACATCCCTGGTGGCCATCTCAATCACCCTAGGCGCTAAACGCATCGTCAAGGTTCGAGCGTTACTGATAAAGGTTTCTCGGATGTAGAGGTTGGCAAGAGCCTTGACAGTCTCAAGTCGGGCATGAGCGTGGGTATCGTTACAGCCACGGGTGAAGTAGGAGAGATAAGAAGTCGAAACGTAGTACTCTGGGTGTTTTTTGGCCCACAGACCTAATTCACGCAGACAATCGGTTCGAATGTTGGGATCGGCATCGCGAACTCGGTGGACGAACATCCTAAATAGCGTCAGCCACTATCATCGCCCGCCCAGATGTAGAACTCACACATCAAAGATCTCCTGCATCAACTCTTCTAAAGTTTGCTTTCTTTCTTGCACTTCCTTGACCCTGTCCTCGGCAGCCTTCACTCTCTTCTGCGCTGCATTTGTAGCTCCAGCTTTTCTGACTTCTGCATCTCGCTGCCTTTGCTTAACGCTCAGGTCTTTGCTCACATCCGCAGCAACGTCACACAAAGCCGAGTTCATCCTGAGCGTCACGTATGTTGAGGTATGACGGATGGGTCGAAGAGTTGATGATGACATACACATCAGCCAGTTGAGGAGAAGTGGGATGAGCAGAGATGAGTGAGGAGTATTGTCGGCAGTGTGAAAGAGGATAGGTGTGAGAGCGAGCGATGAAATAAAGTGTGAAATGAACTCGTTCAAATTGGACTTGAAGGGCTTAAAATTCTTTGCTTTGGAAATTAAGGGATAAGTCGCCAACGCTACGCGAACGCTTTCATCCTGCACTCGCTCGATGACATCGGGGATACCATCGTCATCCGTTGCTTCAGCTTGCTCGATCTCGGTAGTCATACCGCAACATCGAATGAAGAAGACAACCAGTTCGTGAATGGATTTCTGCTCTGATATTTCATCACCAGCGGCTTGTTGGTAGGTCTCGATCCACTCATCAATCAGAGGTTGAAGGGCGATATCGGGTTGCTGGAGAGCATCTGCGACAGTCAGCATGATCGAAATGCACGATAGAATTCACCTACTAAATAAAGGCGAATCAGTCTTTTCTACGATTTCGCTCACGCCTTCAGCTGCAGGCTTTGTTTTTGTCTTTGGTCCGTCCTTCTTGGTAGTACCCGCAGAAGCTCGAGATTTTCGTGGTGCCGCCGGCTTCTTCTTCTTGGGAGTTGGTTCGTGATCAGACTCGTCTTCCGGGTCTGGTATCAAACCCTCCTGGTCGTCGTCCTCCCTGTCTTCAATGTGCTTTCTCTTGCCCCTCCCGTCTGAATTGGGTCAGCATGCCGAACGCCTTCTGTCGGCTCTACTCACTCTGCTGGCTAGCATCAAACTTATTAACCTGCTTCCTGACCCTTGCACCTCTGCGAGGCTCCTCTGGTTCTGGCGAAGACATGACTGGCCGCGGAATTCTGTGAGAAAGAAAGATGAGAACGATACAAGAAGCTCAGCACACGCTCGTTTTGTTCTTTGATGGTTGACGCGACTTGCCTAATTTACCGATATATGTTACGTAAATTACGCGTCGGGTACAAAAATAAATTATTATCGCAGAAGTGGTGAGTGTCACTCAGTCAGTGGTCGTCGTCAATCGTTCCGTTCGTTCAGCGCAGTCGTACGGAGTTTCAAAATTGCCCTTCCTTATCATTAGCTATATGTCATCAGTAGTTACTCCAAAAATACCCATTGAGGAGTCTCTCTTTAAAAATGTTGTCACCGCCAACAAGGATCTCCCCAAATCAGCCATCATCCGTCACCGACCTCGTCGTCGCTACACTTGCCCTCAACAAGTACACCCGGTCAAACTCCGTCTGTCACGCTCTTAACGGTACCGTCATCGGTCTCGGTACTGGCCAGCAGTCTGGTATCCACTGCACTCGTCTCCCTGGTGATGAGGCTGATGTCGGGTGACTTAGACACCAGTCTCGAGTTGCCCTTCAAGGAAGGTATCAATCAAGCGAGCCGACAACAAGGCCAATGTCATCGGCAGAATACCCAGCCATGCCCAATATTTCGCAGCTATTCCCATCAAACACCCATATCGGCATCCTTATCAGTGTCTTCGAGGGCCTACTTTGGCGACGAGCTGTCACTCATGAGGATAAACCGAATATTTTTGTAGACTCAATTCAACTATGAATGGCAGGCCAACAGGCATGTCTACACAGTATTTGTAACCTCCAGTCTTTAAGGCTTCAACTCCGTAAGTTCTACCCCACCCGTCCAATCTTCTTTATTCTCGAACAACGCCTTTGCCGAAAAAATAGGTAAACTAGCAGAACTACAGTCAAATCTAGACATTTCAGGCCTACTACAGGCGCCCAGCAGTCAGCAACCCAACGAATAGGCTTTTGGTCCTGATTTTTTGCTTGTCCGAATGAGGATGATTAATTGGCATTCGTATATCACTGTTTGTGTCGTGCCTTCGTACGCGTCGCGTTCATGGCAACGACTGACAGACGCGATGCCTCATTAGTACGGCACCTTGACTTTGCTTTATTCGTTACACAACCCAATAGACAATAGGAAACCGACCATCTTTACAACCACTGCAATCAGAGCCTCCCCTTACTCACAGCTCCAACAATCGCCAAATACCACCTGAAATAATGTCCTTCTCAACAGCGCTCTCTGTCAGTGCCATCACTCATCCTCAGGCGAATAATACAGACGATGAAGAGAAAGATGCGATACTCCGAAACGGTGTCTGAACCGCTTTTGAGAAGGGATTTCTTGAGAGAGTTGCCGTGGGAGGTGGCGTTGCATGTCTTGAGCTTTGTAAGTCGTCCGAGTCGTCTTTTTTCCCCACAGTTAGATGGGGTGAGCCTTTGTATGTTGTCGCTTATCGGGGATAACCTAAAAGGACTTTCCATTAAAGTTCCTCGTCCTTATCATGACTCAATCTTCCGAGGACAACAGCGAATTGCCGAGTACCTTGACACAAGAGGAGGGAATGGAATGGTGGATGTAATGGGAGTGAATCAAGCGGAATTCTTCTTGATCAACGATGTGTTAAACCAGATGGCACAAAATGTATCCACCAGTGAGATGATTCAGATCGAAAGGATGGCCGTCGCGCTGTATTACCTGAAGGGTGGTGTCAAGTTTGGGATGAGGCATACCGCAGAGTTTTGGCAGAGAAATATCTCAACAGTTTGGGCGTAAGTATCCCTTTCCTCCTATATCAATTTGCCACCTTGATCCTAAGATGTATTTTGCTTTACAGATGCGTTCACGATTTCGTCGATGCCCTTCTCTCTGCGCCCATTTACAGAAGATTCATTCATCGCCTGACATGTCATTATCCCAAACGCCCTTCTAGTATAGCACGTGATGAAAGATTTGAGTCATATTTCGATGATTCTCTGGGCGCAACGGATGGTTCACACATTACTGTCCGTATTTCCAACAGGACGTATATCGTTGTCGCAAGTGTGCGATCACTGTGAACCTGCTGGCTGTGTGCACGTTTGACATGCGGTTCAGCTTCCTGTATTCAGGATATGAAGGACCGGCAAATGATGCATGCGTATTCCATGAAGCGCGACGCCAGTCTTTTACTATACCCAAAGGCAGGTATTTCCTCGGTGACGCCGGGTATCCGTTGGACATGTCGTCTCTCACGCCCTACCGCGCTATCACAGTATAAGAATATAGTCATATTTATATATGGCAACACTGATGAAAACGGTTAAAAATCTATAATATCTGATTCAGACCGTCGGTTACTATAATATTATGGTGCGTTACCACCTAAAAGATTTTAGAGGGTCAGGTAACGAGTACGCTTTCAGTCTTCGAAACTAAACCCAAGCTGAGCTGAGTCATTGGCTGCGTATAGGCCATGCACTGCGAAGGAATTGTACAATCTCCGCCATTCTTCCCGTCGTAACGTCATTGAACGAATCTTCGGACGTGTTAAAGGCAAGTGGGGTTGCCTCACCTAACATCGTAAGTACGAGACCGACCCAACAATCTCGTATCATATTGGCAGCTTGCATCCTGTGGAACATACACCAGGAAGTAAAGCTCGGAAAAGAGGACTATGGTCAGGGGGCAGATGGCAAGCTTCCGCCTATCCCCGTCGAGGACCTTGTCCGGAACAACCCGCTGTCAAGGAATGATTCCGATGAACTCGTCAAGCGTGGCCGACGCGAGGCTGAAGACATGAGGCGCAAGATTGCCGAGGCCATGTGGGCAGACTTGATCAGGGGTTACGACAGTGGCGATCACAACAGTTACGCGTCAGACTCAGAATATGATTCTAGCAATAGCAATGAGTGAAGCGATCTGACAGTACGGGAGCAACGATTGGAAGTAACTGATTCATTAAATAATGCAAAAAAATTTGGTCCGATTTTCATTTGAGACTGATTAGATCCTATCCGCCGGGGAAAAATGGAGAGAAGATTGTTCAGAGGTTGATGTGGTAGTATGAGGAGGCAAGGTGTCAGGGGGCTATCTCTTCTGGCGATAGCCTTCAACAGGTTAGGGACAACAAATGATCCGAGGGCCTCTTCAAATAGACAGCCAGATCAATGCCGGAAGATGATAGCTTTAAGTAGACGAAGAATACTTGGAGAGGACAACAATAGTGGATCGACAAGTATCTAAAACTATGGAAAACTACTGTCTTATATATCTTTACACCTTAAGCTCTGCTGAGTCATCTTTCCCACACCAGCCAGCTCTACATCCTTTTGCATTGCCGAAACCCGGTGGCGAGGAAGGTGGTGGAGGGTTGTCGATCTCTCTATCTCTGTATATCTCTCGGGGGAAGGCCGCGGCCGAAAACGAAGGGGTATGCTCGGACGCGGACTGAAGTGGATGAGGAAGGGTTACTGTCATAATCGCGCTGACATGAAGAAGAGGAGGTTTTGAGTAAAAGTGGAGTTTAAGAGGTCGGGTGGCGATAGCCACGTGACACAAGGGCGAAGAGAAATGAGGGGGTCCGTGCGGATGGTGAGAGTAATAGGAGGTCGATTCGTCGCTTGATCGGACATAGGAGTGCGGTGGAGTGCTCAGCAAGGGATACGATGGAGTACCTGTGGTAGGCTGATAGGGATGCCTCTGTTGGGGCAAAGGACAGTACTTATCTACGAGCACTTGCAGCATGATGCTAGTCGTAGCCATGCCGCTGTACTTGGCTGCCACGTTAAGCGAGTTCCAATCAGACCTTGCGCTGATGTGAAGAGCACTGCACACTGGACAGGGGTGATCCTACCCTGCTCTACTTCCGTGTTCAAGAACTCAAAGACTGCCGAGGAATTCTCTTGGAGGATCCGATTGGCTGACTCAGCAGTAGTTTCCTTGCGCAATAATGCAGCAACAAGGTCTCGAACCTCGTCCTTGTCTGTCTTCTCCTCAGCCTGATTTTTCTGCTTCTTATCACGCGATGCCTTTCTGGCTTGAGTTGATGCAGGCCTTTTTTGGGGCAGAAGATGGAGTTTTACGAGCAGAAGTCGATGTTCCGTTACTTCCAGCAGACAATGAGGTAGAGAGAGACAGGATAGGGCCGGAAGTCTGCGCCCTTTCTTTACTCTTGGAATTGGAGCTTTGAGTTTCCGGGATATTATTGCTTTCCTAGGTAGAAAAGTCAGTTTACTCGGAGGGGACGACCATTTACTCACTTCCTCCGATTCAGACTGATTTGATTCCCAATGAAAACTGTTCCCATGACCCTCAATTTCCTCCTGGAAAGATTCGGCATTGTTCTCCAGAGTGGTCGAGCCTTCTCCTACCCCTTCTTCCTCTTCATCAAGCATATCTATCTGTGCCAATATATCCACTACTCCCTCCCCCATCGCACCTACACAGCCTTCGCGGATGTCTTTGTAGACAAACGGCTTGTATCGGAAAGCCTGCTGCTGACGTTTCAGCTACAAGATGAAGCATCAGCGATGACCGTCATTAAAAGTTTTAGTGGTAACGTATGCATACTGTCTTCCGAACACTATCGTCGGCAGTGGGGCACTGCGTCTCGAGATTCCAACCAAATCCTGACAAGTCCAAGAGAGTTTTGATGACCTTGTGAGTTTTTACCAATTGCCCGAATTTTCCTCTGCTTGCTTTAGCAGTTCGGGAAAAACCAGGGTATTTCTGCTCAAGTTTCTTGATCTCTTGTCCAGTGATTTTTCCCGACCATCTAATCAGTGGTGTCTGCTGCAAGGCAAAAAATGCGAAGTCGCTTGACTGGCAAGAGAACAATCGGCGAGTTTAAATGCGCTTAAGATGCAACCAATTGACAAACTGTCTACCAGTCTTTCACAGCATCTCCTCGTGACTCAGGCATTCAATAACGGCCTTTTTGTCTGCGGGGAGGTAGTAGTGGTAATAATATTCCTTTTAGTTCAGCTTTCGAACGACGATAGAATATAATGACAGAAATGATGATGGTGAGGATGGGATCGTCAACCATATGACGCATCGGTTGAAATCGCTTCATATATAATTTTCGTCTGGGGGGCACACTAATCCTGCTTGCCAACTCGCCAACTCCCTTCGGCCGATTTATCGCTTGTCCTTTTTTTTCCTTCTCTCCGCCAAGAAACAGGAACACTGCAAAGGATCCAAAACTCGTACAGGGTCCCGCTTCCAATTTTGCCAATTTTGGATTTTTTTTTAATTAATTATCCATTACGCCCCTCACACAACTACAGCTTTCGGCCTTATCTGATAGGGACGGGGAGGCAGATCTCAAAGATATTACGACGAGGAACGAGGTCTCAGACCACCCTTACAATATTTTCGGCTAGTTCGCTCGAAACCTCAGTCCACCCCGCATCTTCCCCTCATATTAAGTGTAAACCAAGAAAATGGATTAAGGGGCCGCACGTTCTGCTGCCTTCCCTACCTTCCAGATTTTTGCGGCTCTTTGAATGACAGATTCTGACGAGAGACGAATCATAAAAAATTATCTGGCTTGTTGTGGAGTGCAGAAATCATTAAAACTATTTAAAGGCTGCGGATCGTGATGTTAAGGGGTGCATTCCCTCGCTACCCACTCGTTTTCTCGTCTTGCCAACGTCTTAGTCCTTTTTGATCTTAGATAATTGGGACAAAAGAATACCGACTATGCCTGACCAGCTGTATCCGGAGTATGAGCTTCAAAGGGCCATTAGCAACACCAAGAATGCTGATGACTCCACTGCTTTTGGTGAGAAATCTCCGGGTGTGAGAAGGATCGAAATCATCGCAGCCAGCTTCACAACCTGGCATCGATGGGTTTTGTTCATCTCTGTGTTTTTTATGTCTTGTAAGTTAGTTAGTCGAGTGAGAATGTGGAGTTGATCCGTTTTTGTAGATAGCTATGGCCTGGATGGCTCTGTCCGATACACCTACCAGGCGGAGGCACTCTCAGAGCTCGGCACTTCCGCGCAAGTCTCCACTGTCACTGTTGTCCGTTCTATTGTCGCTGCTGCTGCCCAGCCTGCGTTCGCAAAAGTTAGTGACTACTTTGGCCGTGTCAGTATCTTGATCATCAGCGTAATCCTCTATGTGGTCGGTAAGTACTACAGTTACTCCAACAGTATCTCGCTATCATTATTAGTTAACTCAATATAACAGGGACTATTGTGACTGCAACCTCCACGAACCTCGCTGCCTTCTGTGGTGGTTCAGTCCTCTACCAATTTGGTTACACTGGTGTACAGCTGCTCGTCGAAGTCTTGATCGCAGACGTTACTTCCCTTCGTTCCAGATTGCTCTTCAGCTATATCCCTGCTACCCCGTTCCTTATCAACGCATGGATCAGTGGTAATGTGGCTTCCGCTGTCTTGACACACAGCACCTGGGGATGGGGTATCGGTTCGTCTTTCTTCTCTTTTAGCTGAGATACTATGATGCTAATGTATTGTTGATGGAACAGGTATGTGGGCCATCATTTTCCCCGTCACGGTCATCCCCCTCCTGTTTTCCCTTATCCAAGCCGAATGGAGAGCCCACCGGAAGGGTCTCCTCCGAGAAATCCCCTCTCCGCTCCGTACTTTCGGTGACCGACACATGTGGGCCGATATCTTCTGGCAAATCGACCTCGTCGGTCTCCTCCTCCTTGCCGCCGTCCTTGCCCTCATCCTGCTCCCCTTCACCCTCGCTGGCGGTGTCGCGAGTATCTGGAGGACAGCGAGGGTCATCGCCCCTTTGGTGGTTGGGTTTGTGGTTGCTTTGCCGCTGTTTGTGTTTTGGGAATTGAAGGTCGCTAGGCACCCGATGTTGCCATTTAGGATCTTGAAGGATAGGCAGGTACTGGCGTCGCTGTTTATTGCCATGCTTTTGAACACTGCTTGGTACACGCAGGGCGATTATCTGTACTACACCTTGCTCGTTGCATTTGACCGGTAAGCCTCTTTCGCCCTTCTGCTCCAATTGATTCGCCCTTGACTAACGAGTGACTATTTCCCCATCACTGCAGAGACATCATCTCTGCTACTCGAGTACAAAATATCTACTCCTTCACTTCCGTCGTCATCGGTGTCTGCTTGGGTCTCATTATCCGTAAAGTGCGCCGACTGAAATGGTTCATCGTCGCCGGTACTCTCCTCTT
Organism: Cryptococcus deneoformans JEC21; assembly: GCF_000091045.1. Lineage (NCBI taxonomy): Eukaryota > Fungi > Basidiomycota > Tremellomycetes > Tremellales > Cryptococcaceae > Cryptococcus > Cryptococcus deneoformans. The sequence continues at coordinate 2,187,707 of NC_006670.1, forward strand.
TGTCCTCGCTTTTGGTCTTCTCATCCGATACCGTGGAGGTTACTCTATTTCCGACTTTGCCGGTCTTGTCGCTGCTGAAGTGGTCCTCGGTATTGCCGGTAAGTATTACAGCCAGTAATCCAGTATCTCCTCTCAAAGGATAATCAATTATTGGAGCGCTAATCAAATGAAAACGTCACTAGGTGGTCTCTTCCCTTACCCAACCCAGGTTATGATCCAGTCTGCCGTCCAGCACGAGCGCACAGCCGTCGTGACATCTCTCTATCTTGCTTCTTACTCTGTCGGTTCAGCCCTCGGTAACACCATTGCTGCCGCCATCTGGACCAACACCATGCCTAGCCACTTGTATAACGACTTCATCCGTGCCGGTCTCTCCACCACAGACGCATCTACCCTTCAAGCGCTTGCTTATGCTAGTCCTCTCCAGTTTATCATAGATTATCCGCCTGGTACGCCCGAGAGGGAGGCGGTGGGCAGTGCGTATAGAGAGGTGCAGAGGTATTTGACGATCACCGGTATCTGTATTTCGACTGTGATTGTGTTCATGGCTCTTAGTTTGAGGAACCCGAGGCTTGGTGATGAGCAGAGTTTGCCAGATGCCGAGAAGCTCGAGAAGGTGCCCAGTGAGATGTCGGGAGCTACTGAAGAAACTACGGAGACAAAGCAAAAGAACTAAAGAGGCGCTGGATTCGGTGTTCTTAATATTATATTATAATGTTCGAAGTGAATCTCGATGTACAATAGCTGCTGAGATCTTTGAAGCAGGCCAACAATTTGTGGATTTTCGGTGCGCTGTTATATGAGGTCAATATTCTGTACCAAGCAAGACAATAAGCATCCGTTCCTTTAGCGTCCTTTTGCCGTATCAAAGATATGAAATGGGCGGCAATCCTGGTACTAATAAATATCATAGTTCAATCCATTCCAAATAATACAAATCATACACAGAAGCCTGCTACTAGCCGATCTCCAGCAGTTTCCTCCATTTGACCGGCTCCGGCTCCCACTGCTACCTCCTTCCAAAATCCACCTTCTTCCGCCCTTCGCCACCCGAGTTAAATATAGTTGCTTTGCTTAGAAAAACGTCCCATAACTTTGTAAAAAGCAGGTTCTCGAAAACAGATTCCAAGATGCCGAGTGCAACAATATTATAGTATTGCCTTGTGGTTTACTCGGAGATGGCGTACTGTTCGAGGTCGCCAAAGGTGTTCTCCGAAGCATAGAGTACGTAAAGGAAACCTGAAAGACGAGTCAGTTGGAGTTCGCCGACAGACTGATGATTGCGCATACCATCTTCGTCCCTGCAAGCAGATATGTCAGCAACTTTGCTTCAAAGGCGCATCACTGCATTAGAAACTTACTTGTGCTCATCATAAATTGAACTCATAAGCGCCGCTGTTGGAGGAAGGATATCGTCAACGAAGATGAAAATGGCCTTTTCAGGCGCGAGCTTGATTCGTTTCCTGCAAAACAAAATCAGCATCACCGCAAGCTATTTAAGGATCCCCACTCACCTGATGACATAGACAAATTGCCCAACAGTAAGATCCTAATGAGTAACATCGTTAATACTGCCACCTGTTACAAGCTTTGATGTGACTCACGGCCGGTACGAGATATTTTTTCTTATCAATCGTTGGGATATCACTCTTCTCAGCCTTCTCACAGATCACCTATACAGCACGTATGCTCATATTAACCAATGCACGACCAATCGTCAAAGTTGCCATCCAAGCTGCCGAACCAGTGGCAACTCGAGGATAGCTGATAAGAACATTAGACTCACGGGAATCCTGTCCTGATACTTTTGCCTGATCCTCTCCGCTTCAGCCTTTCGCTTGTCTATTCACATGAAACGGACAGTCATCAGCACTAAGACACTCCCAATACGCGGAACATTACCCGACCTGCGAAGACGCAGCGACAAGCAGAAAGCTGACTCACCAAAGGGGTGTTCATCCTTAAACTTGCTTCGGACCATGGTTGCTATTGAAGTGGGTGGGATGTGATAGTTGCGCGTTCTGTGGAGACGATTGAGCGTTGGACGGGATGGAATATGAGATGTGAGATAGCGAGGCGGAACGAAGACGATGAGCTTCGGCTGTGCTGCGGGTAATAAAGGAACGTACTGTTGTTGATGTGGTTGTTGCTGTTGCTGGTGGTGAAGTCAGCACGCCTTTGCCATCCACGGAGTATCATGGAACTCACGCCGAGTAAATAAGGAGTAGTTAGACAGCAGTAATAGTAAAAGGAGTTGAAGGAGAGTAATCAGCACAGACATCCAACCACATCGCGGGCGAGTTGTTATGATGCCATCCTCCGCCGGCCACTCGGTGGCAAACAGCAGCGAGCCTATCGCCAGGGAATCTCGGTAATTGTTATTGCCTTTTGAGGCACGCTGTGAACCCGCCTATTTCCGCCGCCTAATCACTTCCGCATAGTCCGACAACATAGCTGACATCATCACTTCACGTCGTCCGTGGGTCTCTTTGTTTTTGTGATTTTCACCACTTCACTTGCACGTCCACCACGTACAACAACGAGCGCAGGGAGGAAGCTTTAGCGACCCGGCCTGGTTGACTCCTCCAGCCTAAATGTCGACCAGGACGAAAGCAGCCAAACCTCGGAGTGCGGGCGGCCGAGTTCGCTCATCTCCTGTAGCTATCCTCGATACTCAAGACTCGTCCTCGTCTGCCTCTTTCGGAAAGGGTATGCGCCGGTCTTCAAGAATTAGGTCTAAAAAATCTATAATGGATTCACAATCCTCCTACGAGTCAATATCCATGTTCGACGCATCTCTGGTACAATCAGCTGCTCAAATTCCTTCACAACCTGTGGCCGGTCCATCGCGACTACCTGTTCTTCACATCCCCTCAACAGTAATGGAAGAGTCAGAAGTTGAGACGCATCAAACGAATGTGTCCATTGGATCCCTTCCCGATCCGTCACACTATACTATTACCCTCGCCGTTCCGCCATCAGTCTCAGATAAGCTGTCAGAGAACGACAGACGTGATTGGTATGTCAAGGGAGAAGAGATGATCGTGGACGCTAAGCGAGGGAAAGAGAAAGAAGGGATATTGGATAGACGATGGGGTATGTTTGGAAAAGGGAAAGGGAAGCAAAGGGCTGACGACGGGGTGGTATGGTACGGCGCTGGGATGAGGTTTCCTTGCCTTTGTAAGTTGCGCCTTTATATCAAGTACCGATTGACTAAGCCCATTTCTAGGCTCCTTCCCATCCCTCAAGTCATTCGCGTTGGCAAATTCCCCTCCTCTGAACTCGTACCTTACCCCTCTTGAACCTCATCCCAAACCCAACCAAGTCCCACGAGTTGGTGCCAATTTACCCAATTGGTCGAAGAAGGAAAACTTTAGAGACACTGATCCAAGCTTGGAAGAGATGGATGAATTTGAGACGGACTGGAAGAATGTACCACCGGCACCTCTTCCTCCACCGCCTCCTGTGGAGATATCGAGGAACGACGTGACGGATGAATGGGAAAGACTGCCTGTCCAACCTGCGCGGTCGCCTCAGCTGGAAGCAGGCCCTTCTCGACAGCCTACGACAACAAAAAAAGCATCAGAATCACTGTTACAGCCACAAATCATATCTCCAATACTAAATACCGACGCCTCGGAGATCTCGAAACAATATAAAAGATGGTGGCGCAAAGAAGTTCATTCTGACCCATCATACGGTCTCATGTTCTCTATTCTGCCAACTGTATGTTCAACGTGCTCTCTTTCATCATGATGTAAAACTTACGGACTTGGTCCAGCCGCATTCCCAACCTCCACCTCGCAAAGCACCTCAACGACGCTCTTCGAGCGAGAGGCTAGTATACCCTTACAAACTACCCCGAGCATACTATACCTTTCCCGACTCTCATCCATATCACCCCGATATCTCCTACTATTGCTTCAAAAGACCTATGGCGAGAGTATATTGGGTGATACCGATTCATGGGCCAGTGTTGATACCAGGCGTAAACCATCCTATTGATCTCGCCGTACAGAACGGAAGTGAGGAGGTGGGAGATACACGGCTAAAAGGTTTGATACCTTCTTCTGCTACCTTTGCTCCTTCTTCTTCATCGCCTTCCGCCCCAGTTCAACCCATTCCTTCCTCATCATCCATCCCTTTTTCTCCTTCCGTCTCAGAAACACATCTACAGCCACAACCTTCAGCAGCGACAATCCACTGGACCCCTCCCAAACTTTCATGGTTTTTGCAAAAATGGGTCCGCGAATCATGGGCTGACGATCCCAGAGGTTGGTTCGGCTCTCTTTCATGGACCCTGGCTGGTCCAAGCGTATCGAATTGGATATCCTTGCCAGAGACCCCACGCGAATTAGGTTCGCACGTCTGTGTTCGCTCGTCGACGGCCAAAGACGGAGAGACAAGTAAATGTGAAAGGAAAGCAGTGAAACCCCAAATGGGCGACCATCTCCGCATGTATTGTGACGCGGAACGTGCACTGGAATTGCGTCTTTTTATCTCGAAAGCTTGGGTTCCTACACGAGACTTTTCGGGACAGGATAGAAAGCTATCAGAGGAAGAGGAGGCAGGGTTGGACAAGGAGAGGATAATGGGGAAAGTGAGGCTTTGTTTGGTCGGGGATAGGGGGGAAGCGTTGGTTGTTGCTTGATGAGGAACTTGAACCCTGTTGTTTGATCAGACATATTATGTATACCATCCTGTCCTGTAACATACACTGCACTGTTGAATGCAAGCTGGCATTATCCAAGATGTAATTGTAAAAATAAGTAGCCAGGCCTGCTCACTGTGAGGCGTCTTCATAACCGAATGAATGAAGGTCGTAGCCAAGTCGATTTCGGGGTACAAGGTTTATAGTTAATAAGCAGCTGGGTTATGAGGATTTGTAATAGCCTTTTCAAACAAAAACCATAGACGACAAATTAACAATGGTTAGTTGACTATCCAAGAGCGACTTCAGAAAGCCTTCAAAGTCTCAGAAGCACGATAGCCATCAGTCAGATCTATGATCACATAAAGTACATACCACATACATATAACAATGCTGAGAACTCATTTATAAGATACACCAAACCCGCATATTCGAATCAATGATTTGATGCAATAAGAAAACGCAATGCAATACCCCGCTTCGCTTGCCGACCATTGTCCTTAACACTCGATAAACGGTCTCATGATCCTTACCACACACCCGATACCAGCAGGTGACTGTGATTACCTGTCAAAGGGATCACATGTGATTGAAATACCCGTACGCCTGGGTAGGTTGGGCCATGCCGGTACCCATGCCCATACCCATATTCATGGGCGAAGTGGCCATCTGACCGTTGTACTGCATCGGGTACTGCCCAAATTGTTGCACTTGGGTAAACTGTGGGGATAGCTGTTGTTGGAAAGAGGGGGAAGTAGCAAACTGCTGAGTCTGCTGGAACGAGGGTGAGGCCATAGGCACAGTCGATTGATGATAGGTTGGTTGTGGTGACATGTGTTGCCTCAATGAAGGTTGCGAGGAAAAGGACATTTGTTGCGCGAATCCTGGAGACTGGAACGGGCTTGCCATTTGAGGGGAGGCAGAAAAGTTACTGCCGTTCATCATCATACCGTTTGAAGGGGATGTGGAAAAGGTGCTACCCCAGCTTTGGGGTTGAGCGGAGAGGAATTGGGATTGGCCATGAGAGAAGGATGGAGACACACCAGTGGTAGGAGTGGACATGTTGACTTGAAGAGGGAGTGACGAGTTGGCGCTATTTGACATGTCGATGAGGTTGGCTTCTGGCACCTTTTGCTGAGTACTCGTGCTTTCGCTACCGTTCACTGCAGTATTCCACACAGGTCCTACTGAAGAGATACCCTGATTCGAAGGTGATCTCACTGGTCGTCCTCTAGGGGGGTTCTTCCCAAACACTGGTTGAGCAGAGGCACTAGGAGGTAAAGGCGGGAGATCCCTTTCTTTCTTGATGTTCACAGCAATAACATCGTTCAGTTCTGGGTTGCGGTTATTCTCCTTGCCTAAATGCAGCCCTGTAGAACCCCCAGGCAGCCTTCCGTCCCTCTCCCTCGCCCTGTTTAAGCTTGTAGGCTCGACTTGACCGTTAGGGCGGGCAGCAGCTCCACCGCGGAATGCACCTTGCTCGTACTTCCTTCGAATGTATTTTTCAATCTCGGAATCACGCTCATCGTAGCCATAGGATGGCGGTGGGGGATGCAAGGCCTCGTTTGGGTTGTATATTGCATTGGAAGCTTTATTGCCCATGCTTCTGATGGTGGCGATCTGGTCACGAGTCCAGGTGTCAAGTGTCACCGACTTGCTGTGGGGCTGTGAGCGGGGTAAAGTTGAATAAGATGTTGAGACTTACACACGACTCTTGTGAGTCCCCAACTTGCGGTGTACGGAAGCACAACCAACGCAGAGAAAGATGCCGAGATTGACACTTGCCCACCTTGGAGCGGGAGCGTGGCAGTCGGCGCAGGTGTCTAATGCGAGTCAGCAAAGTCGAGAGACGTGTGTATGCACATACCATTTCCCGGGAGCTTCAGCAGCTCTTCCAGCATGCGCTCATTTCGTTGTTCCATTTCGCTGCGGACGGGTTGAAAGGAGTTGGCGAATGAAACGAGCGAAAGGAAACACGACAAACGGAGACAAGAAATGATTATATTTATCGTACGTTATTTGGTTGGCAGAGACGCGCGGGCCGAGCGCGACTAACCGACTGGGTCCAGAGCTTGGAATTTTTCGCGCTGCTTGTTAACGTTATCATTTTATTTTTCGTTCGGTATGCTATGCAAAGCCTATCGTATCCGCCGACGTGAATTATTTTTCGTCTACGTTCATCTATTCTTATCAACAAACAAACAGATTTTCATCGACTGACTGATGGACACCGAGGACGTGTGTGCGTTGGCATTCTGTCCTTCCGTTCCTCCGGATGTAATTGTTTCGGCGCACGGCCTTTGTTGCCACACAAAGATGACGAATACTCTGGGATGATCTTGAACCGCTCGGAATCTGGAATTGAAAGGGCATCGTTAAGGTCGCAGGCTTGTAATCCAGCTTGATGGAAGAGGTGGTGAAGGAAAGTCCTACTTTACTGATCATATGCTTAAGTGCGTGAGGGACATTAGCCATGAGCTTCTCGAATACGTCTCAGCAAAATAAAGTGGCAGGGTAAGCTGATGTTCTTATCGATAATGACCTAAAGGATGGTGTAATGCTGAGCCAAACAGGACATCTCGCTGACTATTGTCTGAAAACGTTGCGCAAAGCGGATATGCTGCAGAAATCACAAGTAGTGTATGTTCAAGCAGAGAAGAATCTGTTGGCTTCGGCCTCTTTGCTCGCACTTCCCTCTCTTCCTGGTCTACCTGCCGCACCTCCACAGATTGTATAGCTTTACTACGCTTTTCAGGACACAGACCACCTCTACCTCGCACTTGAATCCATGGTTGGTGGCGACCTGCTAAATTTGTTGATGGAAAGCGATACATTTGATGAGGAAATGACCAGATTTTACGTGGCGGAGATGGTGCTGGCGCTGGAAGAAATACATAAGCTGGGTTACGTCCACCACAGTATCAAGCCTGACAATTTCTTGTTTGATAAAGAAGGCATATCAAGATTAGTGATTTTGGGCTTTCTACAGATTTACATTGGACACACGATACGAGGTATTACGAGCCGCAGCGCCTTGCGTTATTGAAGAAGCATGGTGTAGATTTGGAATATCCGAGGGTGGAAGCGAAGAGGATGGATAGGAAGGACGTGATGAGGTTCTCGGGGAAGAAGTGGATAGGAAAAGGCCAAGAGGTGCTGGAGTTGAGAGAGAGGAATAGGAGAAAATTGGTGTATAGTCGGTGAGTGAGTCACCAGTTTCTATCTCCTCGCCGAATTGCACTGAATCAACGGTTAATACAAACTCGTACATGGGTATGTGATGAATCCACGACGGCGGGAATAGCGAAGATCCAGGCTGAGGAATAATCACATGGAGCACACTTCTTGGAGATACGCAAGAGGTGGGTTAATCGCATAAGTCCTAGAGACATTAGTCGACTGGACTGGAAAATTAGTTTGACCTTCCAAAGGATGGATGTTTAAATCTCCGCATCTTGAAGAATCTCATTACGGCCACGATTACATGACCGAAGAATTGTCTCATATGCAAAACGCCACTGAAAACACCATTACAACCCCGGTGACTGATGACCAACTATAGGGGACTGTGTAAGGCGAGGGCCACGTCGGTGTAGTGTTACGTGCCAACTCCTGTACCATCCGAGGACAATTGTAAATGCCTGTACCACCTAGTGTACCCCAATGTTGCAATGACTTGACGAATTTGATGAATACTTAGTATACACGCTGCACTGTTGTTTACTCGATTTCCGTGCAAAAACAGGTCCTGTTGCCTTAAAATAGAGTCAATACAATCTGCAAAGCACCATTCACGAAGTATGAAATACATCCATCCCAATCTGGTCTCGATTTGCTTAACCGGACTTGCCGACGGGCTGTTGGTTCCTATAGTCATTCATGGTCAGCCCCATCCTTCAGTCATCGATCATAAAGATATAGATTGAAGGGAGAAGATCAGATAGGAGCGAAAGACTATTTAGAAAATTGCGTCGTTCATGGGTAATCAGAGTGAACTATGCTTGATTTCGATATCATCCGGAGGACAGAGCGGGTTGAGATAGGTGATACAGGTTTTCAAGGAAAAGAAAAACCAAAGAAAAGGAAACTGTACTCACATCCTTCGCTTGCCACCAGGAGCGACAGTAACGTTGACGAATCGTCGGGTGTATTGCAATCGCTTCTCTGCATGGTAGGCGCACCGTCAGCGCCTGTTTTCCATCGATTTGTCGCCGCCCAATTTCCATCGACGTAACCCTCAGCAACTTCATCCATCGTCCCCCTTTTTTCACCTGCTCCTCTTCCTGCACTCCGTGTGCTGTCCCATGTGGCCATCAAATCTGGAAAGCATACTCACGAGCTCGGCCCTTGGGGACCTTCTTCTTCTCTTGGGGCTCAACCTTGGGGGTCTATTTTCTCTGTCAGCATTTACGCCTTCTAAAGCAGTAAAAAGCAGCTGCACTCACCTGAGACTTGACTTTACCTGCACGAGCGAGGGAACCGTGAACCTTACCCATTTTGTTACGTTTGTTGGATAGAGAGAAGAGGAAGGTGGATTCTTGACGGATGAAGGAATCGAACGGCGCGAGGGCGAGGTCTCGAGATTTTGGTGCGGTGTTTCGGAGTTTTGTCTGGGACTCATGTGGCGGAAGAAATTGGAGCCCCACGGCTAATCCTCGACTTCCAGTGAAAGGAGGTGCTCGATGCATGCAGCTATACATATACAGCGTTCTGCATAAGAGACATAGGAACGCCTACGGATACGGACACCGCATTTATGAGCCCCGAGCCCCCCGCCAAGAGGATGAAGGAGACCAAAAGGGTAGAGATGGCCTTCCTTGGTCCAAGGGGCACTTACGGCGAGCAGGTGCGTCCAGCTCAACAAGGCGTGTCCAGGTGTAAGGCTTATAGACGTAGGCAGCGAGGGCATTTGCGACTAGCTATAGCGATCCTATAGACCTTGTGCCATGTACCACCATCACCGGTATGCTATACTATAAGGCATAGGCTGGAGAGTGCCGAGCTAATCAGCCACAGACGTGTACAACCATTCTGCGCCTCTCATCGTACTTCCTCTAGAGAATACTCTCCAAGGATGTGTCTTAGAAACCCTCGATTGTCTCCTCTCAGTACTTAAACCTTCGAAGCCCGAAGATCCGAAACCTCTTGAGCGGAAAATTGTAGCCGACTTTGTGCTCCCCATACGGCATTGCCTTGTCGTCAGAAAGGGTACAAAGATGGAACAAATCAAATGGGTCAGGAGCCATGAACAAGCTTTGGGACAGTCCTCCTCCTTTCTAGCCGAGAGATTACCAGGTGTCAAGCTGGAGAAGTGGTCTTCAACTGCTGGAGCGGCAGTGTCTTTGCTTCAAAATACAGGCAATGCGGATGACAAGGGCGCTGCGATATGTTCGAAAGCTGTTTTGGATCTGTATCCTGATCATCTCGAGGTGCTACACGAAGGTACACAATATGGCAATGGTGAGCCTCTCAATAATTACTTTCAACCACGAGCTGCAGCAAATCTGACTTGGCGTAATAGAAAACTACACTCGTTTCATCCTTCTCACAGTGCCGGCCCCTACCATCGTCCCAAAGTCGGACAAACAGCTTTCTTCTGCCGATAGAACATCCTTCATTGCCGTACCCAACCCATCATTAGGCGCCATACTTCTCTCTCTCCATCCATCTTCATCCGCAAGCTCATCAGTAAGCGTGACAGCTATACATACCCGACCCGCAGTAGAGGGCATGGCACATAAAGATGAAAAGTTCCCTAGGTGGTGTCTCTTGGAGGTCGTTAATGAGCCGACCAAAGAGATGGAAGATGCGGTATCGCTTGGGTCTTTGAGGGAGAGTTTGGGACCGGAAATTTTGTGCAAGTGAAGATAATTTTGGGTTCTATGGTAGACGATTTGCATAAGCAATCAGTAACGATGTAAATGATATCTCAAATTGTACGAAAAACCAAGGTATTACCACATAAGTCCTCGGTTGATTCTTCAATTCGTTGGTATTGGGCAACATTGGATAGTCACGACTGATTGATATGCTCGATCTAACCCAACGCCAACAACTGGCTTTGAGACGTGCAGTCTACGGGCGAACACAGCTTCCTTGCTTCGAAAGCCCAACCATATATACAGGCAGTTTCCAGGCGGTGTATTCCTCGAAAGTGACGGATATCCGAACCTGTGTCGTGCCTTATCTTGCTTACAATGTGATCCTGATGGGCTGGCCGGCAAGATTTAGTTTCGAATGACCTAAAAGTTCGGAAGTTCGACGGACCGTCGCCTTTATATCCTGAACAGAATGTCTGTGAAAATCAATGATCGGTGGGACAAGACGTTAGCAATAAGCTTAGAAGTTGATTTGCCGCTGGAGAAGGCATCCGTCCATCAGCTTGCTACACTTCCCTCAACATGATTCCAGCACGTTCTCCTCCACCTTAACACGTTCACTTGCCACAACACATCACACCAACCACAAACGCAGTGAACACGCAAAACAGGTAAGATCCGAGGTCATGCCGAAATGATACATCCGTCCTCATGGCACCCCCCTATCCGCTAGTACTCCATCTACTTCCTAGCAGCGGCCTTGTCCTTGAGCATTCGCTTGACAATGGTAGCCTCCTCAATCAAGAAAGCTCGGGTAATTCTGTGGGAGGTAAAGGATATATTGTATTGTTTCGGACCAAGTGATGAAGCAGATTTGCGGGAAGTATTGGGGAACGCAGTATTCGTCAGTTAGACCCATGAATGGATGACGATGGCAACATACCGCTGCTTAACGCAGGGAGCGCAGCAAGAACCACCGTAAGCCCTGTTGACGGTCTTTTGACGCTTGGAAAGGGTAGCGTCTGCAATTCCCTTGTCAGCACCTTGCGCTCGTCCCGTTGTCAAATTTGGTGATATAATGGTACTAACATTGACGGGGTCGGAGGACGGGGATCTAGAACGGTTATCAGTATGGGGATGATAGGGAAGATGTAAATGATGATACGTACACCAGGGAGAGCAAGACCACAGTCACCGCACTTGGGGGCAGACTAGGGTAATGACACCATCAGCATTTCCCCTCTTCAATATCTTCATTGTCCCCTTCAATCTCCCCAGCTCCAAGCATTCTTCCATATCATCTCTTCGCCCTATCCATCCTTCTTGCGTTGTCGAAATTTTGGACCGGTAATAAACTTACAGCAATCTTCTTCAAGTGGTGAACGACCAACTTGCCTCCGGGAGTCTTGACGACCCTCCTCCTGTTGGAGGTGGTGTTGTAAGGCTGTCGCTTGCGGAGAGTGACTCGCTGGGCCATTTTTGGTCGGTGGTTGGGGATGTAAAGACTTGAGGGATGGAAGAGCGGTAGTTTTGCTGTTCGTCGTTGAGGTTTTGCGCGAGGGCGAGCAGGGTTGGAGAGAGGGCGAGGTGATATCTCCGAAAGGCCGAAAGTGAGGGAGAGGATAGGAATGTGGCGCGGATTGCCCAAGCCTTCTTCTTCGGAGCTTGGTCTGAAATGCTTAACGCCGATGAAATCGGTCGGATACGTGCCTGGCTTGTGCCATTACTCGCGATTCGATACTTGCACTGCATGTTGTTGCTCGCTGCATCTGAGCATCTGATGGTGTTGCCATCGGTAAATGGTGGCTGGTAGGTCTTTGTCTGAGTCACTACCGATCCCGCATGCATTTATTCATATGTACAGTTGAGCTGGACAAGTGTGACACGGATCAACGAGTGACTCTCAAACGTGGGGGCTTACATCTCGTAACTCAACAGTTACTTGCTCTGGAGCAGATCAAGAATTCGACGATCGATGACAATGCGAAATGATAAGCAAGGTGGTTCGTTAAAAACTTGTTTATTGAAGGACGCTGCCCCTTGCAGTTTGAGCTGTCCTATTCAGTACATCTCACAAAAGTCTCTGCCTATGAGGATGCTCTCGCAGGTTTTTCAAGGCTACAGTCCAGCAATCAAATCTAAAGAATTCTCCTCGTCAAAATCAGACCAGACTTCCCGAATTAGAGGGAGTGAATGAGCTGGGTAATCCACATGTTAATGTCGGAAGGTTAGATCTGTGGACGAACGAATCATACAAGCTTTATAGACAAGGCATAATTAACAGTTATCTTATGTCCGCCTGTGAGAAGTTCTTATATAACTGTATTTAGATCAACACCATGTGGTTTACATCACTGATGAACGGGACACACAGGAGGCGATCGACGGATTCGCTGGTTCCGGTTCCGATACTAAATTATCATGATTTCAACAACGATGGATGCTTCATTACAAAAAAATGATGACGTTTACGTTTACAGATGGCGGTGATTAGAAACTCATTTGTCAGCGTAAGATTTTGCTCCATCCTACTGCAGCTTCATAATTGTTTCTTTTTCCCTTGCAGAGTGAGGTTTGGTTTTCTAGCCTAGCTGCTCTATTCCCATCTCCTCTACCGTTCCAGCACATTTGTAAAATATGTCCGTCCACGAGGAAGACCAGCTGCAAGACCCTCAACTCCAGGAGGATGATGTTGTAGAAATTGTCGAGGATGACGGAGATATTCCAATGGACGAGGACGATGATGACAACGATAAGTACGATGCTGAGATCATCATCGGTGGTCCTGGTCCCGGAGAGGAAGACTTGATGATGAATGAGGAGGAAGGTGAAGGAGAGCAGAGAGCAGACAACAGTTGGGGTGTGAACGGTAAGTGCTGCTTAGCGGATTGGAAATGTTGAACCGGACGGTTAATGTTTGCTGCAGCTCTTCATAACCAGCAACAATCTATCTTTACAATCTCCTTACACCCCGCTTTCCCTAACCCTCCCCTCGCCATCTCTGGCGGTGAAGATGACGCAGGATTCATCTTCTGTCCCATTCCTACCGATTCTGAGACGTCCGCGTCCTCATCATCCTTCAATGCTGACTCTTTCCCTCCCACAAAGTTGATCGGCCACACCGACTCCGTGATTGCGGCTGGATGGAGTTTTGACGGTGAGATGGTCGCTACCGGTGGTATGGACGGAAAGGTTATCGTTTGGCAGAGGGTTAAGCCTCAAGCATCAACGGGTGAGGCGTCTGTGGATGAATGGAAGAATTGGAGTATGATCCAAGAGCTGGAAACTGGTACCGAGATAACTGTGAGTGGCATTCGTCCAGACGAGAGCAGTGATCTGACTTGTATCAGTGGTTACAATGGCACCCCAAAGGTAACGTCATTGCTGCTGGTTGTGAGGACGCGACAGTCTGGTTATGGAACCGTATGTACCTCGGCAAGTCCCAATTTCACGCACTAATGCCTTTCAGTGCCCTCTGGCAACACCCTTAATGTTCTTTCTTCTCACACTATGACCTCCACCGCCGGTCTCTTCCCTCCTCCAAACGGCCGTCAACTCCTCACCGCCTCTCTCGACTCTTCTCTCATCCTCTGGGACCCCCGAGATCCCAACCCCATATGGAAATCCTCCATCTTCATGCCTGCCAATTCTCCCGAACTCGATCCCGCCGAGCACGGTATCACAGCACTCGCTGTTTCTCCCAACGGCCAAATTGCCGCTGTGGGTGGTAGCAGTGGAAAGGTCAAGCTTATCAGCATGACAAAGGGTGATGTGCTAGCCACAAAGTTAGTGGGTCACGCCGAGGGAGAGAGTGTGGAAGCGCTTCTGTTTGTGGACCTTTTGAATGGTGCTGCTGGAGGAAATAAGGGTGTGGTTTTGGTCAGCGCGGGAACAGATGGAAAAGCGTTTGTCTGGGATGCCGCTACTGGACGAGTACGAGCAGAGCTTCAACACGACGTACGTTTATCCCCTTTTCTCTCTATCATGTTCTTATCCAGTGTCTAATGTCACGTCTGTAGGAACCTATAACCACCCTTGCCGGGCATCCCCATCCCCAACTTCACCTCGTCACCACCGCCTCCGCCGACTCTACTCTCAAGACATGGGACATCCGAACTGGGGCGCTCATTGCAACCCACACCGGTCACATGGGTGTCGTCAACGGTGTTGCTATCGCACCTGCAGGAGAAGGCAAGGTGGCCGTCAGTGCCGGTGATGAGGGTGTTAGCTTGATCTGGAAGGTTTAGAGGAGCATTAGAGTGTTTATAGGCAGTGTTGTCATGCATTATATATTGGGCTTATTAAACCATGTTGAGAGGTTACAACAAACCAGGTAACAGCCATCATAATGTATTCTTGCATGATCTTTCACATTGTGTAGATTCTATGTGAAACACCATCTAAGAGAATGGCTTAAGGCGAATGAGACCATTATGACGCCCGCATACCATCCTGAGCCCAAGCATCCGCAACCGTCCAATGATTGAACAATGATTCTCGGTCTCTTGCAGTTTGCGCGGCGTATAAAGCATCGTGGCGAAGACGAAGAAGGTCATGCCTTTGTATATTCTATCCGCAGCGTCAGCGTGGAGAAGATAAAAGGGCCAGGAAGCAAATGGACAATGGAGACGTACAACACGATCGCATAACTGGCGAAAGATGGAGTCTCGGATGTCGAATAATACCAGAGGCGAATCAA
This sequence comes from Cryptococcus deneoformans JEC21, assembly GCF_000091045.1. Taxonomy (NCBI): domain Eukaryota; kingdom Fungi; phylum Basidiomycota; class Tremellomycetes; order Tremellales; family Cryptococcaceae; genus Cryptococcus; species Cryptococcus deneoformans. The sequence goes on from NC_006670.1 coordinate 2,202,876, forward strand.
ACTATGAGACCAGTTAACGTTGTCATATACATTGTCTCGGATGAGTGAAACCTACTTCGACAACTCGCCCACCGTCCAATACAAGTATCCGGTCGTAATACGCCAAAGTATGGAGTCGGTGAGCAACTGAGATTAACTGAATCCGTTGTCAACTTGCATGCAATCTAATATACAGAAGAATGCCATAAAAACTCACTGTGGTACCTTTCAAATGGTTTTGGATGATTCTCTGGATCAAGGCGTCAGTTTCACCATCGACAGACGAAGTGGCTTCGTCTAGTAAGAGGATCTTTGTATCTCGAGCCAAAGCTCTCATCAATGCCACTACACCTCATATAAGCTCCTTCACCGCCCCCAAGAAATACTTCCAGCGACTTACACATTTGTTTTTCGCCCCCACTGAAGTTACTTCCCCCATCGCTGACGGGGGCATCTAATTTGAATTTTTCTCGAAGACGTTGTGAAGATGGCATGATAGGATCTGAGTGGATGAGGGAGAGAAGTGAGTTCAAATGAGCATCGGTGTTCTGTCCTTTTGGATCCATGTTCTCGCTGGAATGATGATCAGCCAGGCTTCAACAGACGAAGTAGTCACTTACCGGACAGTACTTTCAAATAAAAAAGCTTCCTGAGGGATCAGTCCAACTCCATTTCTAAGCGTGTCTATCCCAATATTTTTGATATCCACCCCGTCGATTTCCACCTGACCTCTTATCTCTTCATCACCAACGGCTCGCATAATCGCCCCCACAAGGCTGCTCTTTCCTGCTCCAGTCCTCCCTATCACGCCGACCTTTTCTCCCGGACTCACAGAGAAGCTCAGTCTCTTGAGAATCCAGGGCGTGTCAGGAGAGTACCGGAGAGATAAGTCTTTAAACTTGACAGAACCACGATTAGGCCAGATCTTTGGGTCGGAGGGGAGGATGGCAGGGGGTTCAGTGGGAAGGGAGGTGTAGTGGATTATTCGTTCGGCATTGTTCTAAGATTTCATCAGCATTACCGCACCGAACAATGATACAACAGTTACCATTTCCATCTCAACTTGAGCATAAAGAGAGACAAGGTTTGAGAACAAAGCGGCAGCTGACAGTGCATAGGAGAAGACAACACCGAAAGATGAGGCATTGACTGTGTCACGAAAAACAACACCGAAAATGGCGATTAGCTACAAAGTCTGATCAGCAGTACTAGGCTAGAGTAAAAGCAGAGTGGTGCACACCAGGATGAGAAGGTTTGATGACAGATCAAGTCGGACACCTAGCCACCTGTATTAATTCGTCAGTCGACATTGTTGAGTGTATTTGGCTGACGGACCTTTGGATTACAAGCTGTAAGGAAATTTAGTCATTACCATGTGATAGATCAGATCATAAAAAACTCACAGTGAGAATATACGCTCGCTAAGTTACCCCAAAAGAGGTTAATACTACCCTGGATGGTTGATCGAATGTACTCACTCCCTCAGCATTGATAGCATCTTGCATTCTTCTCTCAAAAGCGGACTGCTTACCGAAGACGCGTATGACAGCAGAGCCCGCCAACTACAGCTTTCGATCAATTGGCTGTATTGACATTATGAAAATGGAACAAACCTGTTCTCCGAAAGAGCTATAGATGCGAGATCTCGTAATGGAGTCAATACGCTTGATTTCGCGGGAAGTCTGTCGGTAGTAGGAGCCGGCAATATACTAACGATCCAGTCAGTGTGATCATACCAAGCAAAAAAGTACTTACATAGAAGACCGTTAGTGGGATAAATGCCAAACCCAGCCAAGGATATGAGTAAAGGATGAGACCAAAGGTTCCAATAGCCGAAAGACCGTTGCTAAAGCACGCGTATGGTAAGATATCATGTACAGATCATTTGCGGTAAGTCTTACACGAGTAGGGTCTCCCATGAGAATGCCATCCTATCATCAAGCATCTCAATATCTTGGGTTCCATTAGCTTGAAAAGCTCCCGTTTTCAGAACATACAAGCGCCCCTACCTTTTGACAATCTATTGATGATTCGTCCGCTCTGAAGTTTTGTCAATGACTAAACTGACCTTTAGATGAAAACCTACGGGAGTCTGGTCATGCCATTTCATTGGTGCTCTCATGACGTGCTCCCATGCTCGTGCAAAGAGAGCGTAAGAAGAGCCAAGGCCAGCGAGAAACATAGTATAGGATGCACCAAACTGATTTGCTTGTCAGCAAGGCGTTTGAGTTTGGAAGAAACGTGGCTAACCGTAAAAAGACCAATCCCTACACCAAGACCGGCATACACTGCCATATATTCTCCCTGAGTAAGACTCCAGCTATCGGCAGACCAAAAACCGAGCAATAAGTTATTCCCCACTGTTGCCACCTGTGTCAATATGAGCATGGATGCAAAGAGAAGCGACCACATCGGGTTTCCCATGGCCGACAAGTACGTTGCGTAGATGGACCACGGAATGGGTCCAGTTTGGCGATCCTCTTCCATAGGATCTTGGGAAGTTTTCTTCTCATATTCTTCAGATTCCTTGGGGGCTGAGGTTGGTGGTTTGAATGAAGGGGTTGTAGGAAGTGGTGTCGGTGTATGAGCTCGAGGTTGTGTTTCAGCTGAGCCGACTTCATCGAAGAGGCTCCTGAACGGTCCTTGCTGCTTTTTCAAGTCATCATACCTTCCCATCTGTGCCACCCTCCCTATCCCATGGCTATTACTTTCCATAACGGCAACCCAATCAGCCCTTGGTAAAATAGCCATGTGATGAGTCACGAGAATTCTGGTTCGGCTCGCGAGAGGACCAGAAACAATACAGTTCTCAAATATGTGGTGGGCGACGTGAGCGTCAACTGCTGAGAGAGGATCATCAAGGAGTACTATAGAGGACTGGGCATAAGCTGCACGGGCGAGAGAGAGACGTTGACGCTGGCCACCTGAGAGAAGAAGACCTTTCTCTCCTACATTGGTGCTTGGTTTTACTTAGCCGAAGGGCTGTGGTAGAAACAACGTGTCACTCACAGATCACCATCAGACATGGCTTGGATATCAGTCCTCAGAGCGCAAGCATCGATCACAGCGTTCAGCCTGGCGAAGTCAATCTCTTCCCGTCTGGCAGAGAAAGTGATGTTATCTCTGACTGAACCTGAATGAATCCAAGCTTGTTGAGGGACTGGGCTCAGGTCAGCAACAACCATCCAGATAAAAAGCATAAAGGCTCACCGTAGCTCACTGACCCTCCAAAGACAGAGTGGCCGTCCATTTGCCTCATTTCGTTGATTAATCCAGAGAGCAAAGCCGACTTTCCCGATCCGACTCGACCGACAATGCAGACTAAAGCACCTGCTTTGTCTGTTAGCTCCAGATCAGCCCTTGTCTGGATCCATAGTCACCCTTAGGTATTCTCAGATCAATGTCTGCCAGTCTGAACGGCTTCTCCTCGATCTTAGCGTTCTTCTCCTCACCTTCAGTAGTCCCATTCTTGTTTTTCCTTTCCTTCACCTTTTGAAACTCAAAGTCTCCCTTTACGTCTACCGCCCACCTAGCATCTTCCTGTACATTGACCCCTTCTGGCATCTCCTCTGCTCTCAGCAGCGTACCTATCCTCCCTATACCCACGAGAGCGTCGGAGATCGCGGTAAAGCACATAGGCAAGAAGGCAATGGGCGTTTTGAGGACGTTGAAGTACTGCAGGCCTGAGAATATAGTCGCTGGTGTGAGAGAACGACCTGTGAGTCCGTATGTGATAAACGTTACTAATCAATAAAAAAAAGGTATGAGCTCCGCTTTGAGGAATGAAGAAATCGTATAAGGGGAACAACGTACAAACAGCAGCAAGGGTGGGTATAAATGCCATCGTTGCGTTCATACTCGCTCTATTGAATCCATTCTTCTTGAGAAACACCAATTCCTTCTTCCTCAGCTCAGTCACCTTGCTGGAAAAGAATGACACATAAGCGAAAAGTTTGACTGCTCGGATGGAAGTGATAGTCTCTGATAGCAGACGAACGCGCGCATCGACATAGGTCAGTTGGGACTGACGGGTACGAACCATGACAGCGAACATGAAAGCTTGAAGGGGGCCTGCAAGGGCCATTACCTATGTTTCGGTAGTTGAGACAGTCTCATAATTTCTTATGAATGGTTGGAAGATGACTTACGGCTAGTCCGACTAAAGCTGAATATCCGAGAGTCCAGATGAGCAATCCCAAGCCAACCACGATCTGCACAGGCTGTACTACAAGATCAAGAGTCATAGGTGCCGAGAAGTCGAGAAAGGAAGCGTCGGCTGAGACCATGGTCGTCATTTTACCTGAGGTCATCTCTACTTTTGCTGTTGTCGAGAGTTTCCTATCGGCTCGTTAATACGTGCTACAACCAAGAAGCCGTGGTGATCTCACAGTGACTTGCTACCGATTAAGTCAATCAACGCGGCGCGCATCATGAGTCCAATCACACTTCCTCTCTGTAAAGCCTGATAGGAGAATAAACTTGAAGCTTGGATCATTGCGAAAAGGGCAAAGGCCAAGCCAAGGCTGTAACCTATGGATTTAGGTGGAGAATTGTTAGTGGGGTCATTGTGGTATGTGTGGGCGGTGGTGATTTGGTTGATGAGCTGTTGGGTGACGAGGGGGTAGGTCACCTGAAGAGCAGCTAGCATGAAGGTAAGTATCTGTACCTGTTTACCGGGCGGCATGAGCGAGACATACCAGCGCAACTCTTCATAATGATTGCGATCCACCATTTCAGCCACACGGTGGAATACATGGCCCTAATCAGACTCATGTCATATAATTTACCGTTTTCTATTGTTACTTGCCCTTTCAAGATCTTATTGGCTTTCTTCTTCCCATATTGTTTAACGAGACCTTTATTTTCTAGACCGCTCAGATTTCCCTCCTCCTTTTGACGTAACGATGGAATGGGGAGGGTATCTTCATCCGTAATGGTCTCGACGTGCGCCGTGTCATGGTTCATAGCAAAAACATCCATACCAACCATGGAAAACATGCTCTCCCTAGCTTGTTTCATATACGCTCGCGATGTTGACGTTGTGAGCCTGTCATTCAATCTCCCGTGTCGGGTAGCGGGATGTATACCAGCTCCGAGCGAGGAAGAAGTGGGTATGTGAGAGGTACGGCTGTTTACAGGAGGGTGAGACGGTGAAAGACGTTTGGATGGAGGGGTACGACTGAGGAAGTTGGCTCGAAGTTGGTCTGAGACCTTTTGAAATAGTCAGTTGCCCTCATACGAAAGACGGAATGGGTACTTACCGTCTTGCATTCCAGGTCAGTTGTCAAGTCCCATAAATCTGCGAGTCATTAGCTTACAATTCAGCGAAGCTATGATTTACTTGCCATCAGCCTCGAGAGGTCTTGAATACCCTGCCTTAATAATAGGAGTCACCCAGTGAAATAGTATCTTTGATAGGCAATTGGCATTCTGTTCCGGAAGAGGCCTGTCTTTGAATATAGCAGATGGTGCAGGTACCGGCTTGTAGAATGGGATCATCTCGGTTTATCGTGGGACCACCAGTCTGGCGAGAGTCTGCTATCAGATAACGAAAACGTCCCGGACTCTTCTTGTCAATTTTGATTCTTTAAGCATCTTAACCATTCTGTCTCAGAAGAATAGGACAAAGGATTCAGCATCCTTCCTCTGCTCCCAGTATTAAGATGCTTCGGCCGATAAGATAAGTGAATTCGAGGTTCCTTTTAGGCAAAAGAGGGGTTAGATGACTGGTCAATCGTCATGATTAAGGAGGGGGTACATTGATGGCCACATCGATCCTTCTGCACAACTCATCAGCCGAATTCATCCTTATTGGGGTGCCATGGAACCTACCATCCTTTCCAAAGCTCCTCCAAATGATATATTTTGACTCAGAACAGGGCCTGCCTTCTGGCATCATTATTGTCCATAATAAAGGTGTGTTATGGGTATATTACTGTACATGAGGCTTTTGCGACTATGTGTAGCTACCCGGATTATTCAGCTTGATCTCTGGACCGTCTACAGCATGCTAATAAAGATGTAATACGACAAAGAACACGAGAACAGAAACTCAGCAAGACAAAGGAAAGTAATAAACGCTGTAACTATTGCAAGTCCCCCGCGACTCAACAACATGCCGCTGCGATTCGCTCGGGTACTCGTACCTTGCTCAGCGACGGACCTCGATCAGTCCCATGCTTATATCATATCTTCTCTTTCCATTTCACATACCCATAGTCTATTGCTAACCAGAACGCTTACCCGATACACAGCATTGCCCTTTGGTCAAAGCCTCTCGTCCAAGGAGTACCTTCAGTCAAAGACCCGCCTTCCGAACACTTGCGACCAACAAAGAACAATTGAGCCACTCAACTCGCACGACCATCTTCATTTGCCCTATCCTAATTTTTGTCTGCCTGAACTAGCTCGCAATGGTAAGTCCAATGCGTCTGTAATACATCTGCAAAGTCTTCGCTTGGAAACAGTGGCTGGAGCTTGAGATCGATGCTGAATTATGTCGTAGTCCACAGCTGCCAAGCGACGTCTGATTCGAGACTTTAAGCGTCTCACTTCTGATGCCCCCATCGGTATCTCCGGCAGTCCCAATCCTGACAATATCATGGTATGGAACGCCGTCATCTTTGGACCTCGTGAGTTCCATTTTCGCCGAAGCATCGTTACTCTTGCTTCTTGCCGAGTCAAAGTAAGCTTGTGACTAACCTTCCATTGCTCTGGGCAGCCGAGACACCATTTGAAGACGGCTCTTTTCGACTTACTCTCACATTCACCGATGCTTATCCTAACAAGCCCCCTACTGTTCGCTTTATCTCCAAAATGTTCCACCCCAATATCTATGCCAACGGCGAGCTTTGTTTGGATATCTTGCAGAATAGATGGAGTCCGACGTACGATGTGGCGGCAATCTTGACAAGTGTGCAAAGTCTGCTGAATGACCCCAACCCGGCTAGGTGAGCATAACATTGTATATATAGAACTGCGCCAACTTGCATTTAGTCCTGCGAACGTCGACGCTGCTCAACTCTTCAAGGAGAATCTTAAGGAATACGAACGGCGCGTCAAGGTACGTTTGCTAATTTGCTTTCATAGATAGATTGTTATCGAAACTAACAATGGATTTAGAAAACCGTTGAGCTTTCCTGGGTGGACAACGCAGATGAGATCGAAGCCGAAGTGGTTGAAGCGGACGAAGGGAGCTCATCATAAGGGCTCTGTAATCTTGTTTCATCGATGTCCGCTAATCATCAAGGGGAAGTCCTAGCGCGGTATACTAGATTTCGAGATGGTAGAAACAAGTGGTGATGGTAGAGAAGAGAGAAAGAAGAGGAAGGATCGATCAACGACTTAGGCGATTTGGCTTTGTGCAACAAACCTGCTCAAGCAAACAATGAGGGAGACGCGGACGAAGACACGATACGGGTAGCTTATCTAATCCACAGAGAAGGCAGAATCTTGTATTTCCTAGTTTTTCCATCAATACGCCATACAACATTATCCAGCCCCGATAGCGATCCCTTTACAGGCTGTTCCATGCATATCCCGTCTTTCGGTCTTTTGAGTACCTCGCTTGTTCATGTGTCGGATGCGACATCCAAGGAACCCCGACCGAAGCGACGGTCTGCACAGGCTACCTTCTTTGACTGTATAAGCATAAAGCATAAGCGTACATAAATTCATCTCTAATTCCCAGCCAGTCCATTTTCGCCCATTTGTTCATATTCATCACCGGAATAGCGCGCACGTTGCGATAGCCAGGAAAAAAGGGCCTAGCGGCAACACACTTTCAACAACGACGTACACCATCGATTCATCGTCATTATGATTCTTGCGACCACCAGGAGTCCATATATGACTTTACAGTGACCTCTATCACCCCATCAAAAATATGTCGATACTCATGTCGTAAAAAAAGTATGTCGTAGCTCCCTTTCCATCGTGAGGTATCCTTTTGGATCGGCAGCATCTGGTCTGGAGTATCATACAACACATTACTGAGTTCGAATTCAAAAGTTTGATCATTATGCGAAGCTCGGCATTCACCTTTTTTCATTGGTTTTGGTAGCCGCAGGGAGCTGGGATTCATCTTGAGATTGACGCTTTCCTGACTTTTTCGCTCAGTTTAGATGCAGCCGCAATGTATGAGTTGAGATGATTGGGAGTCAGTACCGCGAAGATGAGAACAGCAACGACCCAAACATTTTGCACGGGTCTTCTGCGCATGGCTTGGATCATTTTTTTTTGATCTCTTCCCCTGCAGACCCGATAACTCATTTTATGACTGAGCGGGGGGACTTACGATCTGACGAAGTGCACGTAAAAACGGTCGACCATATGCCATGCCGAAACCTCTTGAAGCAGTGTCGGAGGGGACTTCCGGTGCTGAGACCAGTCGGTGTATGGGACAGCTAGATGTGACCCGCGAATGGAGGACTACGAACACTTTAGCTGAGCCACTGTCTTTTTGGTCTCTAAAATACGTACATGGCCATGGAGGGATACCACTCGATCGCTACTAAACTGGAAGTATCCATAAATTCCGATTTGAATTGTTGACCTTCATCAGTAACCAATCATTATGATTTGGTGCGGAGTCACCGTCAACCAGTTGCCCTAAATTTTACATACCATTAGACGCGGATCAAGCAATAGCTTCGATGACCAAAATACTGCTGAAAAAAGGTCGGGATGCAAATGCCGGCGGTCAATGATGATTAACGAAGAAAAAGGGGGGCATAGGCATCATGCCTTGTTTGGTTGTTTCATTGTTGGTGCAGCAAGCTATTATTCAGAAACAGCAAGTTGTGCAGTGACAGATTAGAAGAGAAAGAAGTTGAGGGTATATATGCAAAAATACCTATATCGAGCTGAGTGTAAAAGCATAACCAACCAAACAAACAAACAAAAAACAAAAAAATATATCCCATCCCGGGATCGAACCGGGGACCTTTCGCGATCACCAGATCGGGTGACCTGTCTTTTAATGTGAAGCGAACACTCTAACCAACTGAGCCAATGAGATAGCTCGTTGAAAGTAAGAGGTCTGCATGCATCATATCATATGAACAAGATTCTGTTGCTTTGAAAGATCCGGAAACTCGACTGGTTGGTTTCGTCATCTTTCCACTATGGTTTGAGCAGGCTTCTAACATTGCTACTTTTCCTTTACCATCCATATTTCTTCACGAAAGTACCGCACCAATGCGGCGCATAAAAGGTAGCGAAGTAGAAGAGGCGGAAATCCTGCAAGCAACGATTTGGCGACTCCAATCAATTCAAGGACTTAGAGGACAGTATAACGACCGGAAACCGACGTATCCGGGTATGGTTGGCTACTAACTGGTGGAGAATCGCAACCGGAATGTCATACATCATGCTTTCCGAAGGCCACTACTTCTGTTGGTCACATCGGTGATTAGAAGACAAGCAAGACTTCGACTCCTCATTGATGATTTTTTCGAACGGGCGACATCCCTATCTGCCATCATGTGTGACCAACATCCATATCGTCAAACAACTTTCAGACAATATCTTAGCCCATGGTCCTATTTACGGGTGGTGGGTGTTTGCTCTCGAGCGTATCAACGGCCGAATCAAAAACATTAAGATGAGCGGTCGAAACATGTTTCAGGGGCAGGTGGTCGAACTGCGTTCTCTTCTCCGCCAACGTTTCGCCCTTCAACGTCTAAACACCTTGGCCACTTCTGAGTTAGAGCCGGCAGAAAAGCAGTTGGGGGAGCAGCTGATCGAGGGTTATCGGAAAGGTGGAATCGACTTGGGAATGGACAACGACGTCAGTCGTCCCACTCAAGAGGTGTTTCGTCGTTTTTTGAATGACTACCTATCTCGTGTTTCTGGGCGGTCACCTGCTGCTCCGGTTTTAGGGTCTGTCATTCACCATTTCGAATTTCATCGCGAGATTGCTGTACATGGGTACCGATTTCGGCCATTAGGTCCTACATTCCAATAGGAATAATCGACCAACGGTGTGTCGAAACTCCCTCATCTTCTTCAACAGAAGAACGCGCTGTCTTTCCTCGAATGTCGTCTTCCGCTATGTCGTTTTTGCGATCACCATGGGAAGACCATGACTGCGATTCTCTATAGCATCCTCGCTCATATGCAGAAAATGCGCGATACAATCCTGTCCAGGAAAATGTACGCGGTATGTAAATGTTTCAAATGGGTTTATACGAATCAGTATCGTTATCACGAAGAGTACGTCCTAGTATGCTCGAATAAAGATCCTGCTGACATATGGGCATATAGAGCCACGTTAGATATCCAGACTTTTTCGTCATACGATCTATCCCCGCCGTTTTTCCTTCCTATAAACGCTCGAACTGTAT